>NW_025814048.1:4221102-4522609 GCF_018902025.1 Drosophila willistoni
TCTCGGCGCGACTTTCTTCACGACTCTCAGTTCGTCCTGTAGCCAGGAGAGATGAACGGGCTTCGATCCTGTCTACTGCACTGCGTTCACGTCTTGAACTAGTGCCATATTGCCTTTCTACAGTGCTGTCGTATGAGGTTCCTCTATCATAGTCCCTTGTTCTGGAACTTGCTTTACGTTTGAGGGGAGAGTAGAGATTGGGATGTAATAAAAATATAATGATTATTTTAACATCGATTGAAAAAACAGGCACAAACTAAAAAAATTTCGTATATAATTTCGTCACATTAAATGCCAAATTCGGTCCAATTTTTCTAAAAACATAATAAACACATGTTTAGTGGAAACAATTTGGAGATACGAATTGGAAGTTAATTGATAAGCTTTATGTGTATATGGAGGATATGTATCTGAGAATATATGTATGTAGGTATATATATTATAAACAATAGGAGTTGAGAGACACAGGCTGTGTTTTTATTTATAAGTAGTATGTATATACGACTGAGTCTGTCTGACTGAAGTGTGTTAAAGTTACATACAAGTTCACACAAAAATATTTTCCACTCTACACAGGGGATGCATACACAGATATTGCTGGAGGATTTCACCCAAAAATGCAAATAAAATATAGTACTTGGTGTACGTTTTGGACATTGGAATACATTTAACGATGTACGACCCTTCAACACGATTGTTCGATCAGGAACGTTGACGATGACGGTTACAAACTTCTTTTTTTGAAATTGTTAGATCAGTTATCCTGAAACTTACTTTCATAACGCCGTTTAGATGCCACGGAATAGCCGGAATAGTAATCATCCATACCGCCAACGCTTTGGCCCCGGACTTCAAAATCTGCACTTGGCTCTCTGAAATCGTCAGCAATAGACTCAGTATATTCACCTTCAAGCTCATAAATGTTTAATGGCTCCTCAACAATCTCGTAAATGGGCCTTTTCTTTTTAATGGGAGGGTTAAAAATATGTAGGAAATCGCGAGCTTTCGCTTTCTGTACAGTATCTTGAGCATATTTCGTAGAATCCGTTGATTTCAAAACCGTATTCTTAATGCTGCGTATTTTTTGCTTTGCATTGCGTAGCGATGTATCCGAACTGGACACATCATAGATGCCCTCAAAGAAATTTTGTGTTTTTTGCTCTAGACTCTCAGTATGGACTAGAACACGTTTTATTGTTGGTGGCGGTGGAGGAGGCGGTGAGGGTGGACGCGCCTTAACAATTAGTATTTCAATGGTTGTCTCATATGATACAAGCGGAAGCGGTTGAAAGAAGCCAGGCATTCGCACAAAGTGCGGGGGTAATGGTGGAGGCGGAGGACCTTGTCCTGGTGCAAAATAGGCAGCCCCATTTCGATTGGATGCGATATTGGCAAGTGTATTATTCCAATGAGTTAATGAAGCAGAATCAGTTATATTAGTAGCATATCCCCGATGAGTTTGGGAGTTCGTATTATTATGTTCGTTATTATCGCTGTCCTTAAGGGATTCGTTGTAGCCAACGATATCTGTAAGCTCGATCGGTTTATGTTTGGTTATGATGAGTTCGTTATTGTTATCGGTTTCTACAGGGCGGTGTATTTCAATTTTCGGAATCGTTGGATTAATTTTCAAGTCGTCAGCGTTCTTACCAGCTGATTCTGTTTCTGTCCCTAATTCGATTGGTCGACTATCCTCTTTTGAGATGATTTCCTCTACAATAGCTGATTCAGTTTCAGTTGGCTTTATTGATGTTTCTTCTACGATTTGAATGGAAGACTCAGAAGGCGTTACTGCTTTTACGTTGGAAACGGTTTCTGATTGAATTTCGACGATTGTCTCTGACTTTACAGCCGATTTCGAAATATTCTGGGCGACAGTCACCGTTTCGATTTCGGTAATCGATTTTTCAGCGATTATTGGTTGAGTTTGCGAAATATTTTGTCCTATATTCGCCGATTCAACAGCGGAGATGGTTTTTTGACTAATCACCGGTGATTCACTCTTTTCGATATTTGTCTCTGATTTTATTGCAGATTTTGTAATATTTTGAGCAACAGTCGCCGATTGTTGCTTAACCTCTGATAATTTCGAAATCGATTCTTTCGTCTTATCTTCAGATTTGATAGTTTGAACTTCCGAAATGGACTTGGCTTGCGAAGTGGAAGTTGTAGCAGTTTGAATGGTTTTAACTGATGTGGAAATATTTTGTTGGTTTTGTTGTTTCTTGTAAAGTTCTATGGACTCTTGCTCAAATTTAAGCAACTCTTGATGCTCCAACTGGAGGCGCTCTTTAGTTTCTTTGCTTAGGAAGTAATTCTCAGCCACATCGGAGGGGCGTACACTTGAGCTTGAGTCATGGGCCTCAGCCTTTTGTGGAAGATGGAGAATAAGTTCGCTTTCTGTGGCAACCTGCGTAGAATCGATTTTCAGATCATCTGCATTATGCTCTTGCAATGTGACGTCTTGGCCAATATGTGAACAGATCTCTCTGTGCCAAACGAGATGAGCTCCCTCGCCGTGTGGCCTAATATCACAGGGCAAAAATGAGCTATCGTCGACTGTTTTCAAAGATAAATGGATTTGCTTGCTGTCTAAACGTTCCTCAATATTACAGAGGGGAAGCTTAACGATATTTTGTAAAATAAATATCGATCTACTTTCAGATATTTTGCGAACTTTGGTTATTAAAATTCTCGATTTAAATAAGAAGCAATAGCGATCATGTGACTTGCCATCCTTATCAATTACCGTGCACCAATCGTGGAGCAATAGACGCCCCAATTTATAGATATTACCGCGAAATCCCTCAATGCTAGAAATAAATCTGTTGTCATATGCTCTGCATGGCACACTAAGCATTAATTCTAAAGCCTTTTCCAAATCTCTAACGTTTTCTTTCAAGCTCTGTGAGTATTTTATAAAATCCTGCGAAGTAAAATTATTGAAAATTATTTTTAGCATTTAAGCATGATCTACTAATATGGTGTGTCTTCGTATATTCGTGAATTCGTATGTGATGGACGACTAATTGTAAGTGAAATATAAGTTTATTGTATGTATGGAGTTTGTGTCATGATAAACCCGCATGTCGTTTGCTAAGCTGTACATTAAGCACATTAGAAAACAGATAGTTCTTCTATATATGTATTATCAGAGATATACATGACTCTCCAAACCTTGAACAGAAGTTGATAATCGTTTATTCTTTGGATGGGAAGTTTCAGATGTTCAGAAAGTGTTTTATCGTCTCCAAGGATTCTGGAAAGTTCCTGAAAACAAAACAAAAAAATATACAAATACAAATAATTACACCGTTTCATTCTCTGTCAAGTACATCACACAACACTTTAAATATTCAATTATTCTCTAATGCACAAAATATATGGAAAGTTTTTAAGGTCAAGAATTGTTTATATAGCTCACTTGACCATGAACTTTGAAGTGTACATAAAAAAAACACACACACAAAAACTGTAGCGAAGTTATACCAAATTCTGGAGGTTTTAAACAGACAAAATTTTATATGTATAAGTTTATAATTTTAAATTGCATTTTATATATATTTATTTATATTCAATTAGCCTGTATATTAAGGTCGAATCCTATTCAATTCGCACTCGCCTATGTACTCCTCCTACACACTGTACATTCATTAATATGTATAGCCGCAGCCAAAACATTTCTCTATTGCTCTCTTGAGATAGGTTATTTTTGGAACTATGTTTGAAAAAATTTATCACTTGTTGCAAATCTGCATATGTGTGTGTCTATATTGAAAGAGAATTCTCTAATCTGTGTGGGCCCATATAGATATTTTCGTATATACACACGGAATACATATATATGTTTGGATATATGAATGTACATATGTACATATGCATATATCTACATCTCATCTTTGTCGTGCAATTTTCAATGTAGTTTAACTAAATTAAGACTCAGATATACATGAACATAACTATAGCATTTTTCATTTCATTAAATTTACCAATTGCATGTAAGTATAAAATACATACATACTATATCAAGTGTAATTAGTACGATTTTGAAATGAATATTATGTGGGGATCCAAATAGTTTTCTACCGATCTATTTTTAACAAAATAAATAATTATCTTCGTGTCTGTGTATATGTTTTTTGTACTTATAATTTAGTAAATTAAAACGGCAAGTTCATTTTCATAAACATCAATCAGTAATAGTGATCCAAATATATGCTCATACATATAAATAAATATAGATACGAATATAAGTATGATGATCGGTGAGGTCAAACCTGTATACGCATACATATACACTAATGAAAAAGTTTTCTCATTTACATACATATATATGTACATGTGTGTATGTATTAAAAAAAAAAAAAAATTCTTTAAAAATATCACAGAACACAGTAAAATTTTTTTGAATAAATAATGTTGCATAACTGGAAAATCGCGCAAGTTGTTGAAAACCCCAATTTGCTTTGGGAAAATGTGATTTTTGAGAATCTTCGCCACGAATTTAATACGAATAATGAATTTCGAACTGCCAAACGTTTAATTTATTTATAAATAAAAAGTAATACATTTATGGCACAAATTATCAATGACGTTTGTTTAGGAGTAACTGGTATTCCAGATCATTTCACATTTATGTATTTTGTGTGTATGTTTGTGTGTGTGTGTAGGACCTCATTTATGAAGTTAGCTAGTACCTAAAGTAAAGGAAACTCGGCCACGTAGGAAACAATTAGCACGACACGACCGCCAACACTACTCGCAAGAAACTGAAATAGTACAAAAGCTTTAAAACCAAAAAGCGTCTAGCCAAAAATATAAACGGAAATACTCACACGCATAATATTCGTAAATATTTAAACAATTGCACTGCGAAAAATTAATTCACTTCAGCTAGAATTCAATGAAATTGCTGTGTATCATATTCAAATGTCGCTGCTACATTAACAGTTTAATTATATTGAGAGTTTGATAATTAAAACTAACTCATCAGACATTAAATTGTCTTACATAATATATTCTATCAAGCCCTTTTAGTTTCTAATAGTTTGTTCCAAGTGGCCATGAAGAATAAACATAGATAAGTGTTGCATACATTAAGGCGGTTTTAACTTTCAATACGATGGAACCGTTCTAAATTTGAGTGTACAAAGTCCCCTGAAATAGATAAATCTTCCCGAATCTAAACGCTGAATAAAAATTCTTGTTTTAGTTTCATGTTTAGTTTCCTTTAAGTCTTAGTTATCATTATTATCTCATTTCAAATATCTTTCAGAAGACACAGAAGAGAAAACATCGTCTTGCTTTTGTAGCATTTCCGATATAAAATAAATTATTTTTATTGTAAATTTCTGAATAAGTGGATCTAGGGAATAAGAATTTATTGAAAAATTATGTTGTCTCTGGAAGATTCGATGGAAATGCTGAGTAATATTATGACTTTTGCTTAAGGAACAAGTAAAAGAATTATATCAATTTCTTTACACAAAATTATAATATGTTAATAAATTTTTGTCCAGTGGATAAGAACAGCAAACAGATCAATCCACTTCCGTGCCAATTCAGTGAAAAGTTTGCTTCAAAAGTGTATGGGGGTTGAGTGTGTAAACAAAAATGAATTTCATATTCAATGACTAATTATAGATGATCAGTTTTGTAAAAATATTTGTATTAAATTTTAGTTTGATTCTACATATATACATAGAAGGTATGTGCTTTTAAATTTTATATTGTAAACAATTAACAACTTACTTGAAAATATGTTCTGGACTCAACATTGGAAGTTAGAAATTCTTGCGCCAATGGCTCATTTTGGCAATATTTCACATGCTTATCAAAGTCTCGTTCCAGTCGAAGAAATGTTTTGGCCACCATATTCGGTTGATTGCTGTAGCATTTCAAGCCCTCCTTCAGTACCCTTAAATATGGAAATTACATTGCAGGGACTTTTAAATTTAATCAATTTTTTTGGCGTACATGTTATGAAATTCTGCTATTTGTAGGAAATTGCAAAAAATTACATCTTTATTGTCCCTGATTGATCTTGGGACAATTGGCTTATCCACGGCTTTTATGTAATTGTCTACTACATATTGCAAGTCCCTGGAGAATTCCTCTTCGGTTTCAACCAACTCTCGGAGAATTGTTCTAAACAGAATAGAGATTAATTATATCAAAAACCAGTGATAATATAAATTAATTAAAATGGGTAAGGCTTTTATACAAATTTGTTTCATCCGCACAACATAAATAAATATAGAAAGATCATAGAAATGAGGTTAGCAATTTAAAAATAAATTTCAAAATTTTGTGATGCACTGATAAACGATAAAGATCATTGGCACCTTTCCGCAAAATCATCAAGGTGATAGATGCTTGAACTTGTCTAATTCTCACTCTTGTTCTCTTTAAATTACTTTCTCTTTGTTTCTTTCTTTCTCTCTCTTTCTCACTCTCGCTCTCTCTCCGGCTATCTTCAGCTCTTTTAATGTCTCTTGTTTTATCGCTTTCTCATTGCTGTTTTTTTCTCTTTTCTCTTTCGCTCTCTCTCTCTTTCTCTGTATTTTTATCTTCTTTTGTTCTTCATAATTCACATTGTTTTTTAATCTCTCTTTCTCTCCCTCTTCTTTCGCCTTTTTAGTTCCTTTCACCATACTTTCTCTGTGTGTGTTATTTTTCCCACTTTTAGTTTTTCTAAATATATGATTGATATCCCTTTGAGTTAGCGAATGTTTTTGGCACTTTTTTCTGAATAAATTGTTTAAGAGTGACAATTATGGACACAAAGTGGCTGGGGAAAATTATTTTGTTAATTGGAAGAAAGGTTGGGCCATGTCAAAATAATTAAGACTTAAATCACTTAAGATTTACTTTTCGAAAATTGATAATTAAAAAAACAAAAACTTTACCTTTTTCTAAATTCTGCATCTCCATTTTCTTTACCATTTAGGGCATGAGAGTTTGGGCTAAACTCCAAAATTTCTGTGGGCACCCATCCCTCTTTGGGGGCTTCCCCGCTGTCAAACATTCGAATAAAGCATCTGCAAAAGCAATAAAAGCAGTTAGTTAATATATCCTTAAGAATATACATAAGATAAATGTATGCTTGGCGATTTTAAAATTATGGTATTAATAATTTTGACAACTAAATTGCTTAGATTCGGTGTAAGATCGTAAATGCCTCTTACCTTGGTTTTCCACTATCTTTTGTGCTTATGAGTTCGACCAAATCGCCACGGGAAACACTTATTTCATCAGATTCACTTATTTGAGCCTTATAGTCTTGACTCACGAAGACTATATCCAAAACCTGTAAAAGTGTCAAATTGTTTTAATTATATACCTTTGTACATGTCGCAATGAGACAAACAATTTTTATATTTAGAAAAGCCATTTGTTTAAAGGATGGCCAAAAACTAATTACCAACTAATGTACCGAAAAATCTCAGCCCCCACAATAAATCTATGATAACGATGTTAGTCTGCCAACCAAACAATTGCATCTATTTTTAAACTACTAGAGCTAAAACTTTCCACGGAACCTGCGGCTTGTAATTTTTTTTTTTTAGTTTTTCGGGACTTTAGTAGTAAATTACTTGGCTGTAAGAAGAGTAAAACTTTTCGCTAAATTTAAAATTTATTTTAATAACAAAATTTTTTTTGCTCTATATATTCAAATTTCAAATAGTCAAGCTTTAAGTTAAAAAAAAATGTGTCATAATTTATAGGGAACACACTTTGTATTGTATTGTATTGTTTTATAGGATCTATATAGAATAATTGAGAATAGATTTTACTTTATATTTCGTCAAAGTTCAGATTAGCATCGTATATTATATATGAACAATGTGTGGAATATCAAAATGAACAAAGGCATATTTACTTCTCCAAAAACATTTTGCTTTGCTTATTTCACAAACTGGTAAAGCGATCAAATTGTAACCATAATTTCCTCTTACAAAATTAACGATCTATGTATTAATTCTGAATTTTCAGTGATAATATTTATAACTTTTATATTCTTTGCATATTTAGACGCCTTATTTGGTCTGAAATTCGCTATATTTAAATGTAAATAAAAATAAGAAATACTATAGAATACCACATACGTATACACATATACATACTATATTCTATTTGATATGAGTCAATATAGACATGTCCACTTGTCTAGACCAGCTGACATTATGCACACGGCTTTCCGCTTCCGCTTTTCTTTATAATCGATTGATTGATGAAAGAGATTTTGTTTTTTTTTGGTTTTGGTTTTTAGATGTAAGTACTTCCCACAATAATTGGTAATTTGTTTTAGGAAAAGAACTATTTTTCTTGTTTGTTTTAATAATTAAATTATGAATATTATAAATTATATTGAAAAATATTACAAAAATAAAGGCAACATAAAGTATCATTTGTAAGTCCCTAATTATGCCAATTTGGCTAGACGCTTATTGTAAATATTAGAAAAAACAAAAGCATAGATGTGTGGCAATAGATAACAGAATGAGAGAAAGAAAGAATTGATTAGATGGGGAGACTTTTTATAAAAATATATATATACCACTTGGCGAAATTATATTTAAGTAAATACATACTTTGGTCTGTGTAAATACATACATACAGATATGCAAGTAAAACTATTTATAAACATATATGACTTACTTTATCCATTGTTCCGGCACTAATCAAGTTTTGGGTTTGATCCACAACGAGAGGTATTTAATCCATATGTATGTGTATTACACGCTATATATTATATATGTATTTATATACTATATAGCATTATATAGGCCACTAAGTAATGCACTTAACACTGTGATGTGTATTTTTATATGCACAGCATTGCATAACGTATTACTTTTACCGATTCAAAAGGTTCTTTTTTCCGAATTTTTACTATTATGTATGCCGCGACAGCATCACTACACAAGATGAATATATTTATATATATGTATGCACGAATTTGAAAAGCATTTATAAATATTTTCGAGCTGCTGGTTACAATTGAAATAAGGTTTTCCTTTTTATTTTTCGCACCAACGATGTCGTTAAGGAATCCGCAAGCGCACGCACGTTCCGCCTATTTTGACTGCATCCCGCCAACTGTTCAACTGAATAAAGTGTACTGATCGATATTTTTTGATCACAACAAAAGCTTCCCTCGAAAAGTCGTTGCACATTTTAAAAATAATGCACATGCATCTAGTATGTATCAGCATATGTACAGTAGTTTGTGCAAAAATACACTGAAACTACATACATACATACATATGTATAAATGTACATACATACATACATCCATTCTAAAAATTCATAGTCACCACTTGCGTACGAGAAATGTTTTTATATATGTATGTACCTACTTACACACAAAGTTATACATACATACATACATACTATATGTATCTATGTTTGTTAATTCTTTGCTAGATATAAAATATTTGGCATATATACTTACAGAGAAACATCCATTTGGCAAAGCACTAAATAATCTGGTGTCAGTAAAGATGTGCTAACAATCGTTTATTTTTTTTTTTTTAAATGATGAATATAACAAAATGCCACGATTAAAATTGTCAAATTGACTTATTGCAATTGTTGACAGTTCGACCGTCGACCCTTTTGTTTTCTAATAGTTTTATCCTTTGAATGGCAACATATGTAAATAGATATGTAAATACATATGTGTGTGTATGTTTGTGCGGAAGTAAAATATGAATATTTTCAAAGATACCAAAGACCATTTAAGTTTTTATTGAATTAAGCTCAAGTTAGTTACAAATGTTTCTCTGATCTAAATTTCACATCATTTTGTTTAATGATGAAAAGGAAATTGAGTCTAACAAAATGATTTTATTAAATTAGGGGTACATTTTAATTAAATAATATTTTTAGCATTTAACCACGAAAATTAGGAAAATGTAATCAAAAGATTGGAAAAGTTAATGGCATATAGACTTAAACAAAGCTAACACATATGCACAAATACATACATATTCTGATATTTTGTTCTTCAACAGATATGGATTGCTCAGTATTTTGCAAAGTACCTGATTTATACCAAAGTTTAACCGTGGTGCCACAAACTTTTATTCGGTAATTTCAGCAATTTAAATATATAATTTAAAAAACATTAAACTTTAACATTCTTATCATGGCTATTGAATTTTGCTTTTGTTTAGTAATCTACGGCAAATTTAGTTCAATTCAATTTAAATGCAGAAAGCTGTGAAACCTTGCACCACTATATCAAACTGCATTTTTGCTTTCCTGTGCTTTTTTGAAATTTTCGTAAAGTCGGTAAACGTGGAATATATCGATTAAAATTATCGCCATCTAGCCCCATCATTCTGGCTAACCCAGACAACATTTTGAAGCGAATACATTAACGCATTAAATTAAGCAACTAGTAAGTATAATCCTTGCTGGTTCAGACTGTATTTCCAGAACGATTTCAAATCAGAATCATTGATTCGACGACTTTCAAAAGTATGAACACCAGAGGAATTTAAAACCGATAGTGCCGGCCAAACATCGATGTTTTATAAAAACACAAAACCATCGATGTATCGATAGTACCATCGATGGCTGTTTTATTTAACCTTCAGACTTTCGGTCAATCGCGTTAGTTTGTTATCAGAAGTATATTAGTAGAAGTTATGAATTAAATTTAAGCGCAACAATTTATATTTTATAACAGTAATACAGACAAATGTACAATGGCACCAACCGCAGCAGTTCCAGTTGAGCGATATGAATCCGAAAACATTGGAATCAACGCCATTCTTTTGGGTCCACCCGGCTCAGGAAAGGGGACGCAGGTGAGATTAATAAGTATTACATAAGTCAATCAAATAATTATACACATAGATATAGATATATGCGTATTTGATATCAAGTAATAAAGTGGCCTGATCCCTTACGCAATATTTATAGAGTTTGAGCAAACATACATACGTACTCACAGAAACAGTATGTATAAATAAATAGCCACGCTTTCCTTTCTATGGTGTATGTATTGACACACAAACACATGTAGACACGTTCTACATACACAAGCTGTATGCATGTAAACGCAGACCACTTTGTTGGAGGTTATTTTATTTAAAACCATTTAATTTAATTCAATCATTTATTAATAACTATGTCGTCTTACCATTTAGGCGCCTCTGTTAAAGGAGAAGTTTTGCGTCTGCCATCTCTCTACGGGCGACATGCTTCGAGCTGAGATTTCCTCCGGATCCAAGCTAGGCGCCGAGCTCAAGAAAGTCATGGACGAGGGAAAATTGGTATCCGATGAACTAGTGGTCAATATGATTGATTCGAATTTGGATAAACCAGAATGCAAAAATGGTTTTCTTTTGGACGGTTTCCCAAGGACCGTTGTGCAAGCTCAAAAGGTAATTTCTGCACATTTATTGAGAGGGAAATGTTATTGAATTTATACCATTTATACTACAGCTCGATACATTACTTGACAAGAGGAAAACTAATTTGGATGCTGTTGTCGAATTCTCCATTGATGACAATTTGCTAGTTAGACGAATTACAGGACGTCTAATTCATCAAGCAAGCGGAAGGTCTTATCACGAAGAGTTTGCTCCCCCCAAGCAGCCAATGAAAGATGATGTATGTTATAACAAACATTAATATATACACACATAAGCACTTGGAATAATTATCTAAACAATAATATTTCTATAGATTACTGGCGAACCTTTGATCCGACGAAGCGACGACAACGCCGAGGCACTGAAAAAACGCCTTGAGTCATACCACAAACAAACTAAACCATTGGTTGACTACTATGGCTTCAGAGGATTGCACTTCAAAGTTGATGCTGCCAGAAAGTCCAGTGATGTCTTTTCGAAGATCGACTCAATATTCCAACGCCAACGTTCCTCTAAGGTTCAGTTATAATTCGTTTCACAGTTCGGTCAACTGTGAATGGATACTGCCGATTAACATTATTGTTTAATTATTGATATTTAAGCCTAAAGTTAATGCTGCAGTTATCTAACGTCCATTGACAACAAAAATATTCTATAAAAAGGTCTACAGCTAATTCCTTTTGTACAGTTTTCTAAAATAAATAAGGGTTTGTTTATTATTAAACATTGCAACAAAATATACATACATACATATATCAATGTTGGTAAATTTCCCGAAATTTCGACATAAATATTTCGTAAAAATTCTTTATAAATCATCAATTGGAATCGACATTTTTTCTCTAAATTATTTCCATTACACTCTGGGAAATGTAGAATTTATACAAAATAATTCTGCTGGAAATATATATTGTAAATGTAGATTGTAATTGGAACTTATAACATGTACTAAAACATATACGGGTAAACCTTATATCATAATTGTTGGAAGTTGTACAAATTATTAATAAATTTCCCTAAATAAAAGCGTTACAGAGAAATTTATAGTAAAGAAAATTCTTATGATGTCTTGAATTAAAATTCAAAAGCCAGCGTTGCCACCTGTGGATTAGATCTTGTATATACGCACCGTACATTACCTTTCATCAGAGTCGTGAGAAATTCAAGTCATACATCTGTATTAGTGTTTGTGTGCCTGTGTAAGTATTGTTTAATAATGTATGTTTACATTTCAACTGCAGTGGCAAAAAGAAAGTTCTGATTGAAAATTAATACAACGGTAAATTTAATTGCTTTAAAGTTAAGAAAAATAAACAAATGCAAGGAATTTTATTGAATTATGGTGATACCGATATAAAAAGTTGTCAATCTAGTGTTTCGGACAACAATGCTGCCATTGATCTCATCTCTCAAATTAACTGTATGCAACTGAATTTAAGATTTAAACTTTTGTTTGTACATAGCAGTGAATCATTTTGGCACTATGCTAATTAAAAAAGATTAGTTGTCTCTAAACCCAAACTGATTTAATGCTTATCTAGATTCTAAAATATCTACATACATATTTCTTATTGTATGTACATACTTTTTAGGCACGTAGAAATTAAAGTATGTATTTAAATAGAAAGTGAAACCAATGGGTGTGCCACCATTCAAACTAGAAATTAACTTAACCGAAGAACATTTAGAAACGCATTCGACTGAGATTTGAAGTATTTAAATATTATAGGCCCTGGAATTCCTTATTATTTTAAATCATGCATCACATAGGCAACGAGCCATTAAGTTCGTCAGCTCATTATTCTCAAAGAGATCTCTTGGAAACATCCTCAAATTTGGAATTAAAGACTGTTGCTATAAATCCCGATGGTAAGTATGTCCTGTTAGCCCTTACCCTTTCTGTTTAATTTCTAATTTGTTTACAGATGCATACACGGTGCAACAAGCTATTAATATATTCGGATTTGGATGGTTTCATGTTAAGCTGTCTTTATTGGTGGGACTCTGTTGGATGGCAGATTCTATGGAAATGACTATACTAAGTATTCTTGGACCGGCCCTATCCTGTGAATGGAATATTACAAAGTTTCAACAGGCATCAGTAACCACTGTCGTGTTTCTTGGAATGATGCTTAGCTCTAGTTTTTGGTCACAATTAAGCAACAGATATGGTCGCAAATCAGTACGATCCTCTCATAGATTTCCCTCAATTTTTAATTCTCTAAGTTTTCTTTTAGGCCCTATCTTTGTTTGGGGTATTATTGGTCCTGTACAGCATCTTAAGTTCGGTAGCTCCCAGCTTTTCGTGGCTATTGTTACTTAGAGGTCTGGTTGGATTTGCCATTGGTTGTGTTCCCCAATCGTATGTATTTTAAATTACAATTTTATTTGTTATAAAGGAAGATTTAAATTTTTTTCCAGTGTCACGTTATATGCAGAGTTCCTTCCCACAAAACACAAAGGAAAATGTGTTGTACTAATGGATGTGAGAGTTTACTCTAAGATCTAAGATAGGACATTTCATTAATGAATTTTATTTTTAGTGTTTCTGGGCATTGGGTGCTTGTTTTGAAGTTGTGCTGGCCCTTGTAGTTTATCCGTACTTTGGATGGCGAGGACTGCTGAGTCTTTCTGCTACTCCATTGTTGATTTTCACTGTATTGTCTCCAGTAAGTACGATAATAAATTCGTTTAAAATGATTCGCTTTCTAAAATTGGTGTCCAATCCACAGTGGCTTACTGAATCGGCTCGTTATCATTCGTCCAATGGAAACAATGAAAAGGCTGTAAAGGTTCTAGAACAAGTGAGTTAACCAGAAAGTTTGCCAAGTTTCCCTATTACTAAATATGTTGACAGATAGCTAAGAATAATAAGCGTCATATGTTAATTGGACGATTGATTCCCGATGAAGAAAACACCTCTGCAGAGAGTTTTAAGTCACTCTTGAAGCCAAATCTCTGTTATACAACCTTATTATTATGGTTCATTTGGCTTGCTTCAGCATTCTGTTACTACGGATTGGTCCTGGTCACAACAGAACTGATGGTTTCTAGAAATAAGGAGCAGAGTCCCAATGAATGTGTCACATTTAAGACAACCGATTTTATGGATTTGCTGTGGATAACGTTATCAGAATTTCCAGGAATACTAATAACATTGGAAATTATTAAATTTGTTGGAAAAAAGAAAACTATGGTTATGCAGTACATAGTATTAGTTGTGTGTATTCTGATATTAACAACAATCACAAGGTATTTATTTCGCAATTATTTTGTTATTTATCTCAGAATAATTACCATGTGCCTTTTTAGTCGATTCTATACTTCGATTACACTATTTCTCGCGAGGGGAGCAATATCAGGAATTTTCCAGGCAATTTATATCTACACTCCTGAAATCTATCCTGCACCACTTCGGTCTATTGGTGTCTCTGGCTGCTCGGTGCTAGCTCGTTTGGGCGCCATGATCACACCCTTTGTCGCTCAAGTATTAATGGAGTCTTCCAAATTGCAAGCAGTGTCCACTTATGCTGCCGTAGGATTTCTCGCAGCTGTAGCTTGTTCTTTATTACCACGAGAAAATATAGGTTACCATTGACTCTATTACAAAAACAAAAATCTATTATTTATCAACAATAAAGCTTTATATTTAAAACTCTAGGCTCCAAGTTAATCCATATATAAAGTAAACAATATTCTTAAATATGACTAAACAATGCTTTATTTAATTTTTATATGCATAACTACTATTCTGGAATGCGTGTGTTACAATTGCCGTGATACATTTTAATGACGCCCTCACAGCGAAAGTAGGCGTCGAATATGTCACTATATCCGTGGTCTTTCCACCATGTACAGAGTTGTCTATTCCAAACGCAGTCTAATCTGTATATTAAATTGGGATACTCGTATCCTAGCAGTGTAAAGAAGTCTTGGTCTCCCAAATGACCCTTAAACGAATATTTTGCGACCAGTCTATGAACTTCAGTGCTCGTTAGGGCTTCTACATAGGTTTTTGATTCCCTAATACGGTTCAAAAGTAATAAAACCACCCCAGAGTTGAGTCCTGGATACCCGTGGTGTTCATGGATATGATTGGCTTGATCCCCAGTTCCAATTTCGTTGTTTTTCGCAAATCGCATAGGATAATATGGATTGCCAAAGCTTGTCTTTGGGAAGCGCACTCGGTAACGATAGAGTATATGACGATAGACCGGTGTCAGTTCCGGCGCTAGCCCAAACAGTTGATGCGGCAAGAAGTTGTCGAATTCTCCGAACAACAACCGAACATCTGAACGGAAGACGATATCACAATCGAGCAGGATCGCTTTGCTCAAGCTCGTGTCGGCGATTCGATGTAAGCCAAGCGACAGGAAGAAAAGTGAGTCGCTATAGTATGAGTTGGGAGCAGAGCTAAAATAGGGTGATAACTTTGCAGCTATATCTTGTATTATAACAGAGCAGACCTTTACGTCGTACATGGTGTAAATCACTGTTCGCCGAAATCGGCGAATCTGCTTTTGCAAGATATCTAGCACAGACGTTTGACTATCCTTGTCGGTGATTACGTGTAGATGGAGCTGGGCATTTGTATGCTTTAGCAAACTGTGTGCAAATAAATCGAACTTTAAGTGCAAATGGTAATTCTCTTTGGTGTATATAACGAATATATTGTAGTCCGAAACCATTGGTGGCGACTGCGCACCCAAGTCCAGATGTGTCGACGACGAGTAGTTCAGAAGATAATGCGTGGGCTTCAAGACTGGCTTTGCGGGCGTTGTTAGATCCGTATCCGAATCATATCTTGACTGCTGTTTTTTGATATGCGACAGTTTGTTAAATCGGCTCGATAGAAATACGGTAAATATATTGCCCCTAAACAGTAGATCTGTGTTGGCGAATATAATTAATATTAACATACAAATTAATATTAACAATAGAACCAGCTTTTTCTGCCATTTGCATCGCATCCAACGTTTCTGACGCGTTCCATTGACCCGACGATTGACGATTAATGTGACATTCTCCTGCTCCTCCAATAACTGGGATTTGCACTTGGTACTGCATATATTCACGTTGGCCGGACTGACCTTTTGGCTGATGTGGGTAAAGTATTTTGCCATTTTGAAATGTAGTAATAGTAATAGTAGTCAACTGCAACTAGCATAATAATACATGTCAATTATCTTTATCTTATATTAGAAGACACTGAAGGGGAATTTTAAGCACACAAGCACGAGCACATAATACATATCTCGCAATAGTAACAATTAATTTAAAAAAAACTACATGGAAAGATTCAATTGCACAAACAATAAAAAATAACAAAAATCAATAAGCTGACATCAACAGTGTCACCATGGCTAAATAATTTCGCCAAAAATCCATTAATGTAGATATGAATTGGTATCTACACGCTGATGAAAACAAAAAATGCTAGATTTGTCAAAAAAAAAAGCCAAAATATGCGTGATAAACTGCCAAAACATTTAAGTTTTGATTTTAACTAAATTATGTTTATTCATGAAAGAAAAAATGAGTAAAAATATCTAAATTAAAAAAGACACATGATTTCATTAGCTGAAATAATTTAATTTGCATTTTATTAAATATATCAATACGAATACATTGCTTTAACTTCTCAACTTAAAGCTAGGTTTTGCGACTTCAGGTTTAAAATAATTAAAAACGTAATAAATGCAATTAAATTTGTAAAATAAAATAAACATTTTTTCAAAAGTTGCTAGATCTAGCAATTTAATTGCTAAACGGGCAGCACTGCTAGGCAATAGAACAAAAGGGCATTGATGTATAAAATTTAAGTATTTTCTTTGATATGTATGTGCATAACCGTCCGTTCCAAACATGCGCAGAACAAGTGGTGTTTTTATAGGTATATCTATTAACTGAGTTCCAAAGATTATTGTTGAACGGATAACTACGAGAGCATGTTGGAGAATCTATTGTTGCTAAATTTAATTGGAAGTAAAGTCTAAATTACGTTAACTACAACAATATGGACTGTCATCATCGAATTGAAGTTCCTTTACGTTCTGGAGGAGGAGGCAAAAAAATGAAGAAAAGAAGGGAACTAGACGCCCTGATAGCACACTCCTCCACGGCTAAAAGAAATACGACAAATGGACGTAGAGCTATGCATTCCCAAGACAAATTGCTGTCAGTCTCAACGGATGACCCTGAAGATTATGTCTGGGTAAGTTGTTACACACATTCAGTTACGCACAATTATTTACTAAATTCATATTGTATATACATACATATGTATATGTATGAGTCGAAAAAAATCAACGAAAAAAAGAATTGGCACGTACAGCAAATTGTAGTAGACAATAGCCCAAACTGTAAACCCAGAGAAGGCTATTGGGGGAGACTGTTTGACCACAAGATCACAAGACCAATTGTCAGTTTTTCATCAATATACATATGTATATGAAAATATTTAAATTGCGTGCTGACTTATTACATAAATGATTACCTCTTACTTTTGTAATTTAAACTATTTATTTTCTGATAATATTTGTTTACTACTTTAGACAAACGTGTCTGGATCTAGCCGTCGAAGCCATCGAAAAAATAATTATTTTCGAACGTGTGGACCAGTGCTCATAGGAATCACCAGCGTTTTAATTGTTGCCATTCTGTATTGGCTTTACTTTGATTTACGACAACAGATATCTGATTATCGGCATAAAATTGAGGAAGGTAAATATAAAAGCAGACGCTGATATTTTCTTCGGTTTTTATATTCATAATATATAAATCTTTACAGTATCTGCTATAAGCAAAAACTTTCCTGATACACTCCAAAAGTGGCACGAAACTTCGTCGTTCCTTTTGAAAAATCAAACCGCAGTGATTACACAGATAAATGATTTGCGAAAAACTTTGGACAGTTTACGTACTAATTTCAGTAGTCTTGAGGCTACAGTTAATGCTCAAAGAAATCATGGCCAAGACGAGAAGTTGGTGGCTGATTTTGGAGCCAAAATCGAGTCTGTTGCAACCGACATAGAAGAGATAAAGGATCATTACAATCGATACATAGAGGTTCAAAAAAGTATTCAGTCTGAAACTGCTGCATTGAAGGTAAGATGTTAACTATGGAAATTAAAATAATAATAACAATAATGTCATCCAAAAAATTTCAGGCCAATTTAAGCCAGTTGCCTGTACTTCATGCCGCAAATTCACCAAATAATTTCTCGGAGGAGATCAGCGCTCTAAATCAGACTTTCGAGAATTCCTTTAAACAATTCCAAAACGATCTCAAGGATGTTAATAACACATACAGTCAGACAACGAAAATGCTTCGAGATGAGATTTTAATCCACAAGGTACGACGACAACGGAATAGTTTTTAGAATTTCTTTAATTTTTTATTATTTTACAGACAAAACTAGATGATTTGTTGGATCGCTCAGAGAACATAACATCTCACGTGGCTACAATGAGTAATAGTTGGCCAGAGTATAAGCAAAAAATTTTAAATGTCGATGAGTCTTTGGACAAAATTGAAAAAGAGGTATAATCAATTTACTGAGCTCTAATACTAGTGACTTAACATTCTTTTCTTTTCAACAGATGTTGTTAACCAAAAGTATGAATAATGAATTCGCCGTTTCAATTAAGCAGCTCAAGACCTTGTGTCGAAATCATTTGACTGCAAAGCCAATCGAAAGCAACAACGATATTTTACCAATAACCCAGGTAAGATTTTCCCACTGTCAAGAGGCTCATATTAATATTCATGCATCCATATATTGAAATTAACTTTTACAGTCGGACGAAAATTTACACGATTCAGTAATGCCATTAGCCAATGCTACAACTAAATTAAAGGAAACCTCCGCGCTGTAAGATTTGCGTTTAAACGATAATTGAAACAATTTTTCATTCTGCACAGTGGTGGAGGAACAAGTTACACAATCTGTGTGTGTGTACGATATTTCTACTACTATATGCCAAGTCATATGCCACCAACTTAAAATATGCATAGTACGTATAATAAAGTAATTTGCAATACTTGCGATGTGAAAAAAAAATTTTACATTATAGTCATTAAATTAAATTTGAAATATATAGACTAAAAGTGTGATTAAGCTTACAATTGTTTTCACGTAGAAAGTTTTTAATTGTATATAAGCATTCTGTAAAATATATTTATGTATAGTTCACGTAATATGTACCTTATTTGCATATACTTATTAAAACACGACAAATTCACAGAATAAACCAATTTTAACCAATCGTATGGAATTAATATTAATAATCGGGCATGTATCATCAATAATAGATCGGCTTTTGCTGTGCTTAGGCAAGATCTAGTTAATTTTTTGGCATTATAGTTCCTAAATAAAGTATAAGCTTCAATCAGTACTATGAACTTAATACAACACGTTCAAATTAGGCAAATTGCATTTCTGTTTAATACTCAATAAAATTCTTAACTTTGAATAGATAAGGATGATCAATTGTCATTTAAATACTTAGTCTTGATCATCATCATCATCATTCTCTGAATCCTCAAACTCGTCGTCATCATAGTCTGCTACTTCTTCATTAATATCGGTGGCAACTTTCTGTTTGCTCTGGAGCCACTCGCGATAAGCCGCTTCTTCTTCTACACTAGGATCGGAGGCTTCTATAAAGTCCTCAGGTCCGTGGATGAATTCTTCTTGAACAGGTGGGAGATGTTTGAAGGGCATGTTACGTGCAACGTATTTGTGGCCCCAACCCAAATAAATTGATTCACAGGTCTGTTCAAAAATGAACGTGAATGCACCAGGCCAAACGTTCGACTGCATGACCAACATGCGTTCTTTTTGATTGGTATACTTGCTAGTTAATCGCACTAACCAGGGCTGTCGTACTTCATCTTTTGTGTCACTTCCACACGATGATAGAATACTAGGTCCAGTTTCTGGTTGAATAAAATGGTCTAAGATTCCTTCTTCGTCTCCCTCTTCTTCATCTTCGGCTTCCTCCTCCTCTATTTCTTCTTCCATTTCTTCCATTAGACGCATTTTCAAATAGTGAGCCAAAGCCTTCTCCCTTTCCTTTTGAGCCTTCTCCTCATCGAACCACACAACACGTCCTTGATTCAAAATATTCGATCTTACATGAACCCATGCAATTGGAGTTTCCAGTGATCCCAATGGTTCCATTTCATATCTTTCATTTTTTAATAGCATAACATCATTATCTAGAAGAATTAATAAATACCTTTTTTTCCTTATCAACGAAATTACATATCTCACAAGTTATTGTTATCAGCAAAAATAAGAAAATAGAAAATCTATAAACAGTAGCGATAATGATGGCGATTTCGCGTATTAATTATTTTTTTTAGAACTCTGAAATAATATTCTATTGCATTTTGGATGATTCTTATTTTAATCCCGATTATCCCGTTAGGTTAAATCTAATCCAGTTTTGATCAAATTACTTACTAAAACGGAAGCGTATCAAAAATTTAAAAGACCTAGGAAGGAAGGAAAATGGGATTGGATTTAAGCTAATGATATAGCCGGGATTAAAATATTAAAATAAGAAGCACCAATAATGCAATACAATGGATCAAGATATCTGCATAAATACATTACAAATCTACGTCCCAATTGAATTGGCTCTATAACTAATAGTCTCCAAGATCTAAGTATTGATCCATACGGACATGGCCAGATTGAGATTTTAAATTAAATTACTTTTAACTAACAAAGATTTAAGATTTTATACGGACACCTTCTCTCTAGAATCTATTATTTGTATTTTTAATATTAGATTTTACCATCTAGCGTGTCTTCCTCGCCTTCGAAATCCTCTTCCTCTTCTTCCTCCTCTTCTTCGTCCACCTCACCTCCCTCAAAAAGCCTCTTTTCCCTTTTAGTCATCCGTCTGTAATATCCTTGTGGTGCTATGTAAGTTCCGGCTGTGATGCGAGCAATCATAGCCCGGAGATAATGTTTTTCCTTGCCTGGAAAGCATGGATACGATATGACATCTGCCTCCAGATCTCCTGTAAAAAACTTCTTAATCTGACGCGATACCACTATTTGCCTGGGTGTCACTATTGGCAGCTCAATCCAATCGTCATATAACGAATTCACCACAAAATATGAAAATCGATTGCACCCAAGTCCGATGTACTCAGGCGGTATATCATAGAATTCCATTTCTTGTACTAGGGGCACAGCAGCCGCTTTTGGCTTCATATGTACCAGTTCCTCTGGTGAGTAATTATCCCAGCCGTAGATACCAGGCGTAAGCTCAGGCCCAATGTGAGGCGGTGCCGGCTTCTCCTCTCTGTTCTTTTGCATTTTAAGTGGAAGCTGTTTTTCCCTCATTTCCTCCTCCATCATTACCAATCGAGATGCTATTTCTTCGCGGGTCAATGAAGCTTCCACTATATAATACGAAGCCTTCAAGCCGTTTATACATCCCCAAAAGCGACACTGCATTATGGATGGATGTGTCTGTAAGCGATTCATTGCACAAGCCAGTTGAAATGTATCATCGTTGCTTATACTAAATCCACATTGGTTCCAAAAGAATTGAAGTTGCTGCACCCGTTCGTTGAACGTCACAAAATGTCGAATGGAATCATCGATCACTATTCGAAAGTCATCGTCAACATTCGTCTTATCTTCCGCTGAAACATCTTCTTGGATACCAAAATCTTCCGTTTCAATGTTATATGGCAACTAAAAACGAAACCCTTAGATCAATTGAGAGAGATTAGTGCGCCATCTACAAACCTTCATTGATTGCAGAATGGTTTTAGCGATCCGGAACATGCGGGACTCGTCAAAAACCCCTTGCGGAGGAAAACGTTCGGGCAAATGGAACTTCTGTTCGCGTACATTCCTACTGAATTCTTCAAAAAAATCAATGACATTGGGTGGGCGCTCATCAATTACCCGCTTTATTATATCGCTAATATGGTCAAATCTGTAGAAATTTAGTTGAAATATTAATTATTTTCCTGCCCTTCAAAAATAGTTATCTTTCATCGCAGAAGTGCTACGGTCTAACAACTATTTTTCAAATGTAGATCTAAGTTCTATATTCAAAACTTCTTAACACAAAAATTCATATTTTATGTTTGATTAGTTATAGTTTTAAAGGGTTGCTTATTTCCAAAATTGATATGTAGTTTATATTGAAGGAATTTTTACATTAACTTAATACAATTCAAGAGTTCCAAAAAAATTCCATTTACGAAATAGTATCATCACCTTTGGGTTATTTAAAAAATTTTAAAAAGATTAGTCAATATTTTGTCAAGTGTCTTCGGATTTGAAAGACTACATATTTTTTTTAAGAAAATTCGTTGTAAGCTTAATACGAGGTAAAGATGACGCAAGAAATAATTACATTATATTATTGCGGATGAATTCTTAAATTAACACTATAACAGTATTACATGTTGAAACGTTACAAATATTATTATGAAAGCTAATGCTGAATGAACTAATTTATAAAATAGAAGACTCTGCGATTCAAAATACTCACAAGTTATCTCCACTTAAAGTACTATATTGTTGCATTATTGATTTCGCAACATTCAATTCGTAGCCGATATTTGGCGGCTCCTCACGGGAATCTTTTGGAAGCTGACATTGTGAATCAAATGCATTAATGGATATGGTTGTGGATGACGAAGTAGATGAGGATGTAATCATCATATCCGAACATTTTGGAGAGCCTTCCGATTCAGCTTTCTCGACTAATAGTTTGTTTTTTTTCTTGAAGGATGGTTTTACCGGAGGCAGACCAGATCGTGTGCTGGAAGTTGAACCTAATGAAAAGTTTCGGCAAGAATCGGCATCTAGATCCATTATAAGATATTAATTTTGTATATTAAACGACGGCAAAAATATGTATGTTGTAACTGTGAGCAAAAAAATTATATATTATGCTTTAAATAAATGATCTATACTTGAATAAATACAAAAAGGGAAGGCCTATTTTGTTATTCAAACTTATTTAACAAACTTTAATGAAAAAGAAAAATAATCAACTATTGCAAGCAACGTTGTTCAATTCCACTCAATTAGTTGTATATGTACATCTTGACTAAAACGAGTTGAAAGGAAAGGCTTTGTGTCTGCACAACTAAGGCTTAACTTTAAAAAATAAAGGTTTATTTGGACTGAAGACAAACAGATGCGAACAGACGAACTGTCATGGTCATTTAATGCACATACATACATATATATGTCCATATTTATATAAAAGAAGGTGGGAACTAGGAAAAAAACCAAAGTGATTTTGTTAAACTGTAATGAAAACAAACAACAATGATCAATGGAATCTGCGTCTTCGTCGTCTTCTTGCATATGTGATGAGCATGACATTAATAATAATAATAACATCTGTATATAATATATATATTGCAAGATCCATAAAACAAACTTTATTATTCAACACACACAATCTTATAAATACGTATACATTTCTGATGCGCTGATGAATATTATTTTCAATATGTTAAAGAAGCATATCGTTTTTGGACGATAGTCTACTTAATCTTGATTCCACGCTCGGCAGCCTTGGCTCTGTAACGCTTAATATAGAGATCCTCAGGGTCATATTTGTCTTGCAGTTGCTTCCATTGGTCTGGCTTATTGTCCAGAATAAAGCGGATAACTTTGTCAGTGTTCTCTTTTTGCTTATCGCTGCACTTGCTGCACTCTGTTTTCAATGCATCGGGCAGGGACTTTCTGAGCTCACGTCCTTCGGGAGTGCACTTGCCAGTTTCGATGAGACACTTGAAATAGTTGCTGAAAAGTCGTTCGGACTTCAAAATTTCATCAATATCGACACTATCATATTTGGTTGTGTATTTGTCATCAGCTATAACCAAAGCTATTGACAAAGTCAATAGAACGAACGCAGCCTTCATTTTTAAGGATCGATCTGGAGATGAAAAATGGGTAATTGGATAAAGTTAGATAACAGATGAACAAAACAAAACAAACTACTCCAATCCATTGTTTATATAATATGAGTTCAAGGTTCCATATTATGATTGCAGTCTTTACTGAAACCATTCAAGCGAATCGTAATAATTTGCAAGATATCTTGCATATATGTATATTTAGTAATAAGTATATACACACATACATGTGTTCATATATATGTACATATGTATTTGACCTTAATGGCAGGGGGCCAAGTGACTGTACTTGTTAATAAAAAATAAAAAAACACTACAAAGTTTCCCCTACTTGAACACAAAGTATTCATAGTTTTGTATGAATTGCATTTAGTAATTAACTAAATAATTAATAGTAGATATCCCAGATATGATGACTCAACCTTAAGAAGGAGGCAAACTAGTTTACCGGCTTAAAGTCTAGTCTAAATGTGACACTAATTAGACCTCGATGCATATGCATGAGAGTGCAATTACATGATGATTGAGAACTTGTCGGTAAGTTAATTAAGGTGAGAAAAGTTAATGTGTTTTTGAAAGCTAAGAAGACGTCAGTCAGCATCTGACGTTAGTTTATCTGATTATTGCCTAACGATCTATGTATGTATGTATGTATGTATGTTACCGATTAAGTCAAGGGCTTTTCACACTATATAGCAATGCACATAACACACTTGGCAAATGCAAACAAGAAAATTAACATTCACTAAAATTCACTCATAAATTTATAAGTTATAGACACAATAAATGTTAACCAAATACGATAAATAAATCTCTTACTATTGATCTCGGACAATAAGCCAAGTCGAAGACGAACTAGTTGTGTAGTAATGCAAAAGCTTGAACTAACTGATGAATATGTCAATGGAGTTGGCTTTTATACCTGGCTTACGATTGATTTTCAAGTGTAATATATACATACATATCTATGTATACATACATACATATATACACAAACACACACATAGAAACACATACAAAAGGTTGCAGATACTTTAGACTTTTAAGCGTAAAGCGTTTTCGTCAGAAAGTCAAACTGGTGATTAGTCAAAGTACGCTATAAGGTTTATATAATAAGTTAACAAATATATAATATTTAATACTAGTACTTTTATTTACTGTCATACTAAGTATATATTAAGTGTACACTTATTCTATATCTTGACAGATGATACTGCACGCATTATAGTTAAAGTCCCATTTTGTTTTTTTACTACATCGATTATTTTACACTATTAAATATATTCTAAACTATCTCCGTAGAAACCTAATGGCCTGTTAACAATTTAATGGCAGGTTTAACCGCAGGTGATTTTTTTTTCTAAACTATTAAATATATTCTAAACAATGTTGGAACCCGATTGATCTGGATCTGATGTTAAGAGACTAACAATTCAACGACAGGCTGAACCGCAGGTAATTTTTTCATGTCTTTCGAGAGTATCATAAGGTCGAGACAATTGTCCACAGAACTGAATTGCAATTCAAATGGAATAATTTAAATTTTCGATCATATTGAAATTTGAGAACATTCTGTCCGGCTATTAATTTTCCCACTGATTCTAAAGTTGCAATTTAAAAAACACTTCGCGTAATGCATAAAGTAATTATCCCATTCCGATTACTAAATGACTGGTTCGGATGAATACTTTTACGTGACATTAAAGCAATCAGATCCTTGATCTTAAAAAATACTAAATGCTTAATGATATTCTTGCATGTTCTGAACTTTTTTTAAGAAACTATGAGAGAAATTTCATTGTTATTTTAATGAATTGAGCATAAATTATGATTCATCATTGTGTTTCTTTATTATATCAGTGGCGGATCTAGGAATAGATTTTGGAGGGTGAAATCGGTTTCAGATTTCGAAATTTTAGCAGTTAAATTTCCTATATTACACATATCCTTCATATCCTTTTTATACGGTTGTAGTCAACATTTTAAAATTGGTCACATGTTTGTAACGCACAGAAGGAGACGTTTCCGACCCCATAAAGTATATATATATTCTTGATCAGCATGAAATCTGAGTCGGTGCAAAACAAGTTCACGTCACCATCTTAAGAGCTATTAGCTAAAAAGAAATGGAAATGATATTTGGAATGTTTTGTCTATGCATTGATGAATTGAGTTACAGAAAATGAGTTTGGAACAATTACATTTTTCTGAATGTTGAAAAGTAAAAACAATACAGTAACGATTAAAACATTTTAATTTAAATAAAATGTTCTTCACACGTATGCACATAGTTAAAATTTAGTGTATGGGGCAAAAAAGAACGTACATATATCATTTTTGAAAGTTAACCTATATTAATTATTAGAAACGGTTTTGAGAAATCATATTTAACATATTTAGATTTTTACCAATACTGCATTTTTAATACTTTAGAAAATAGAGTGAATCCAGAAAAGCCAATACAAGGAATCAGCAATACCATTTCAACCTAAAAAAAAGGTATTGTGCTCTTGCCGCAGAAAACAGGTTCGATTTTTTTGCCTTGTTAAATTTAGATAAATCATAATGGAACGGGAACATACAATATTCTTAGAAAATCTTAAGTAAGTCTAGGAAAAACGGCAACGGACAAGCCAACGACAACAAACGACATTTTATTAATGATTGGTATAATAAACGTTATGGGCTTGAGCTAAATTTTTGACTTAGGAATAATCCATCCGGAGTCCCATAAATGACTCATGAATATGGCCTGCAATGGAATCGATGTAATTAAACAGCTGATAGCAACCCAAATACTATATGTATAAGTGAAATAAAAATATTTGTTTATATTTGTAGATTGTAAGTCAGATTCTTCATACTGGGTTTCAAAAGCTCTTCAGGAGTCAGTCCTGCCGATTGTTCCGTTAAGATATTTTTATTAAAAAAAACATATTTGAAAACTACTACTATTACTGTAGTTACTCTCAAACTTTGATGATATTTGCCGAATTTTCAAAATTAAAATAAATATATATATATATGCATATATTCCAATTACTAGTTCCATTCCAATTCCATGTTCCCAACTGCTCTTAAATTACTTTGGTATGGTATCGCAAGGTCAGATTTTTTGAAACTATCGATAGACGGACCATCGATTGTTTTGCATCCCTAGTGTGCCAGCTGAGTGAAAATTTTATTTATCAAAAAGTGTACTGATTTGATTAATATTAGTTAATGTCTAATATAAAATTGCGGTATATTTCCAATTCGTTGAAGACAAGCATTTCTTTTGCAAGGTATGACAGTGACAATATGTGCGAGGTGTTACGACTGACCTAAGTTTACTTATTGATTTTAGACAAAATTGGCATCTGCGGACATATATGTAGAACGGAACGGTGAAACATGCACTCTCAAGGACAGGGTCAACAAACGCAGCAGCAATCCTCGGCACAGGCACATTCCTTGCTGCAGCAGCAAGCTCTTGTGCCAAACAACAATGCAGTTGGTAAATTAAATGAACACCAACCTCAATCTCTATCGTCTGTCGGTAAGAATACGCATCACAACAGATTTGTAGCTTTTATACACACACACCACTTTGCTTGGGAAACACACACACATACATACAAGCGAGATTATACATGCATATGTATTCAATGGGGTACACGTGAATAGGAACACGCATGTGTATTGGTGCCTATTATCCAAGTACAACACAATGGAAAATTCCTTCAAGCCGATGCCAATGTATGCATAATTATGTATATATATATGTATGTCTGTATACGATTTGATCGATGTATTAGTGGGCAGGCATAGATGTGTGAATAAATCAATTTGATGTATTTTAATCATTGCATATATTTATATAAATGTATATTAATATAAAAATAGTAAATTTAAGTATGTATATTTAAAACTAGTAATTGTACGCCCGTTTATAATAAGGAAATAGATAAGAGACAGACGTAATCAATTCATGGAGTATCCTGAGAATTCAATATATATTATTGAATTTATAAATATCTAAAGGATCAATATCATAACTGAGCATGAATGTTGCAATGGGCGAAACTGGAAAACAACCCTCATTATTGACACGCCCCCAAAAAAAACCGTTAAAATTCAAATGTTGAGCAATTTTATAGTCATTTAAAAGATTTTTCAATATCGCATTGCATCTCCTTATTAAATGTTTTATTTCCTTCTCTTCTCTTCCAGGCTTACTAGAGCTGGCTCACAGGGAATACCAAGCCGTCGACTACGAGAATGCCGAAAAACATTGCATGCAGTTATGGCGCCAAGATAGCACCAATACTGGTGTCCTCTTGCTGCTATCCTCCATTCATTTTCAATGCCGACGCCTTGATAAATCCGCTCAGTTTTCTACGTTGGCAATAAAGCAAAATCCTGTACTTGCAGAAGCTTACAGGTAAACGATATTACATAAGGACTGAAGATAACCATTATTAGGAATCCAACCAGAGAAATTCATGAATTTTTGAAATTTGATAGTGAAATGTCGGAAATTTGGAAATGTAATAGTTTGGGTGCTTTTTCTCCAGATCGATGGTTGATTCTCTTCACGAAAGAAGGGTGTACAATATATCCGACGATTGCAAAACAATCTTATCACATTTTTAAGTGAAAATAAGAGATAAATGAAGATAATGCCACAATTGAGATCAGAGGGAATCAAAATTCCTTGACAGAAATCCCTGTTATGAATTGGCCAGAAATATCGTTACATCTCAACATAGTTCAAGAGCTGAAAATGAGATAAAGAAGGCTTGGCAGTATATAGAGTTATAGAGTTAATTGTAAAAATTTTATTAAGTATACTAGTATTTTATCTTTGGAAATTAATTTTAATATATTTATTTAATGTTAATATTTCTTGTAAAAAACACATTGATCTTTAAATTAATATTGGTGCTCAAAACAGAGTTATCGCAGACGGAAAAGTATTATAATCCCCCAATATGTATATTGTCATCAGATTTTTGTTACAATATTGTAGCAACGAAAATTGCATCGTTACTACAATATTGAAGATATATTGGTGGCGTTAGAATGTAAAACGTACTTAATTGCAACTTGTCTAACGTATTAAGTAAACTATTCCACTATTAAATTTACTTATCAATCGTCTGGAAGCCAATGTATTTAAAAGTAATACTTCTTTCAGCAACTTAGGAAATGTTTTCAAGGAACGAGGACAGCTGCAGGAAGCATTGGACAATTATCGCCGAGCTGTGCGCCTAAAGCCCGACTTTATAGACGGATACATTAACTTGGCCGCAGCTTTAGTAGCCGCGCGCGATATGGAGGCTGCAGTGCAAGCATATATCACAGCTTTGCAATATAATCCCGTAAGTCTGTCAATATCGTTGCATTTTTCCACTTTTTCTGATCAAAATCTTTTCATTTAGGATTTGTATTGTGTGCGAAGTGATTTGGGAAACCTTTTAAAAGCCCTTGGACGCCTTGAAGAAGCTAAAGTACGTGATAGATTATTGACAAAAGTTAATGAATTGTAGTCTTTATTAATAAATATTTTATTTTTTTCAGGCTTGCTATCTTAAGGCTATTGAAACATGCCCCAACTTCGCAGTGGCATGGAGTAATTTGGGATGCGTTTTTAATGCACAGGGAGAAATTTGGTTGGCTATACATCACTTTGAGAAGGCCGTGACCCTTGATCCAAACTTTTTAGATGCCTATATAAATTTAGGAAACGTCCTAAAGGAGGCCAGAATATTTGACAGGTTAGTAGAATGCACAATATTTTTAAATTCAATTCACTTGTTATACAGTGCAGTTAAATTTGTATTTGTATCTTAACAAAATGTTGTTGAAATGTGAAGCAAACTTTACTAAGTTTTTAGTTTACTTTTAAGTTTTTAAAAACTGTCATAGCTGCTGGGGGTTTTCTATGTTATAACTAAGTTTGGCGACTGTATTATGTTTTCAGGAATCAAAATCGGGTTATTTTATGGAAAAAAAACTTTAAATCTTTGTTCTCAAGCCGAAATTCTTTCTTTACAATGCATTTGATAAATTTGAGCTGTTTTACTTCGGTATTGAAGCAAATCTTGACAAAAAGGTAGCCACACATTTATATTTATATTTGTGCGCTCTGTTATCTAACTTTGGAAATTAGTAGAAAGTGTTCTATAAATTTCCGACTGTGGATAATAGTTTTACGACATGGATTCCCAATAGCCCTCATATCGTTAGTAAAAACAACACTAGGACTGATCGCAATATACTGCACAAATTCTCTAACTGATAACATATCAAAAAGAATAATATATAATCAGAAATTGTTTAACTTTGACTCATTTGAAGGGTAACGATATCTTGCAAAATGAAATAATGTGATCTAATCTAAACATTAAGACAACGTATAATTTTACCTTATCCCTTATATATTTAATTATTGCTCTAAGTTAGGCTATATTAGTATTTATATTGTTAATGACATTTTTTTTAAAGGAACGTGTAAGTAAATGAAATCTTACTACAGATGAGTAGCTCTATTTTAAAATTGAACATCTTTAATTAGTATAAGTTGGTTCTTATGCCTCTTGGATGTCCACCAACTTAATATATTTCACTCAGACCAACATAAACCACAGGACATTTCCGTATTTTCCGTAAAAATGTGTGTTCTCTTCAAATTTCTGTTTTAAATTAAACCGCCAACGCTTTGATCTTCAAATCTCAAACGTGTTAATTCGCGAGTATCGAATTTATAATACCCTAAACAATAACAAAATTTCGTTCAATTAGAGGGGTCGTCATGTAGAGTTCCAAAAGCATACACTTAATTTATTTAAAAAAATAAGTAAATTGGTCAATTATATCTTTAAGTTTAAACAACAAATATACCTAAATATTGTGAGCATTATAAAATTTCCAGAAACAAATTAGTTTTATTCCCAGATTTAATGAAACAAATCTGTTTTTAATGACATTGTGCATGTTAATATTGATCTCTTCAACTTATTTTTTTGGCTTGCGGGAAACCAAAATTAAACGAAGCATTTCGCCAAAGGCAGAAAAACCGAAACCGAAACACATATTTACGCGTGTATACATATGGACAATCGTTTACGTTCTATCCAATATACTCTCTAGACTAGATGAAAATATGAAAATCATTTTGTTTGGCTATTCATATGAGTTTTGTCTCTGTATGCGGGCATTCGTTTATATTTGCGTCAGCCAAGGTTATACATATAGGAATAGGAACACTTACATATTTGCTTTCGAGGCATAAAAAACACACCAAATTACTTCTACAATATCTATTTGTTGTGTGTGTGTGTGTGCGCGCGCGACCACTAACATTATAGTTTTCCTATTTATATATATTTTTTTAATATTTTAATTAAAAAATATTTATGTGGTGGAGAAAGTCATGATCAAGAGAAAATTCTCATTACCTTAAACCGAAATATCAATGTCAAGTATATATTTAGAACATCATGGATTGTCAATGCATCGTTATTTATACAATAGTCCGCATTCGATGTCAAGATCAGTTGAATGTAGATTCTCAACGAATTTTAGATAATGACAATAATAGTAATCGTTATTTGCTTCGAGTAATCAATCAAATACGGATCTTTTGGAGACGGTAAATACATATTCAAAGTTGATGACATAAAGGGACTTGGCCAACTCATTTAGCTGTTACATATAGGCAATGCGTCATCCAATTTTGCGTAGTCCAGTAAATAACCTTGGGAAACCAATTTAAGGAAAATTGTATACTTTTTCATTGTTTATTAACAAATTTGAGAATGTGTTTTGTTTTACAGAGCTGTTGCTGCCTATTTACGCGCATTGAATCTATCCCCCAACAATGCCGTTGTCCATGGAAATCTCGCTTGCGTATACTATGAGCAGGGTCTCATTGATTTGGCCATTGACACATATAGACGGGCCATCGAGCTGCAGCCTAACTTTCCCGATGCCTATTGTAACCTGGCAAATGCTCTCAAAGAGAAGGGACAGGTATGGTTCACAACAAACTGTAATCTTCATCTGATTCGTATAATTAATATTTATTATTGTTTAGGTTAAGGAAGCCGAAGAATGTTATAATACTGCGCTGCGACTGTGCTCAAATCATGCCGATTCTTTGAATAATTTGGCCAACATTAAACGAGAGCAGGGTTACATTGAGGAAGCCACTCGTCTTTATCTTAAGGCGTTGGAAGTCTTTCCAGATTTTGCGGCTGCCCATTCAAATTTGGCATCTGTCTTGCAGCAGCAGGGCAAATTGAAGGATGCATTAAACCATTATAAGGAAGCAATTCGAATTCAGCCAACATTTGCAGATGCATATTCCAATATGGGAAATACACTCAAGGAGCTGCAAGATGTCAGTGGGGCCCTGCAATGCTATACCCGTGCGATCCAAATAAATCCAGCATTTGCCGATGCACACAGCAATTTGGCGAGCATCCACAAGGATTCAGGAAATATCCCCGAAGCGATTCAGTCTTATCGCACAGCTCTAAAATTGAAGCCAGATTTTCCCGATGCCTATTGCAATTTGGCCCATTGCTTGCAGATTGTTTGCGATTGGACCGACTATGATGTACGAATGAAGAAACTGGTTAGCATTGTGGCTGAGCAGTTGGAAAAGAACAGATTGCCATCGGTGCATCCGCATCATTCGATGCTTTATCCATTGACACATGAATTCCGAAAGGCTATAGCGGCTAGACACGCCAATTTATGCTTGGAAAAGGTGCACGTTCTACACAAACAGCCGTACAATTTCCCAAGAGAGCTGCCGAACGACGGACGATTGCGCATTGGATACTTAAGCTCCGATTTTGGAAATCATCCTACCTCACATCTAATGCAATCTGTGCCCGGATTACATGATCGCTTAAAAGTTGAGATCTTCTGCTATGCCCTAAGCCCTGACGATGGGACAACTTTCCGGTACAAGATAAGCCGTGAGGCAGAGCACTTTGTGGATCTATCGCAAATCCCGTGTAACGGCAAAGCAGCCGACAAAATCTATAATGATGGCATACACATTTTGGTCAATATGAATGGCTATACCAAGGGAGCAAGGAATGAGATTTTCGCTCTTCGCCCAGCACCAATTCAAGTAATGTGGCTCGGCTATCCAGGCACAAGTGGCGCCAGTTTCATGGATTATATAATAACTGATGCAGTCACTAGTCCCAGGGAGCTGGCTTATCAATACAGTGAGAAGCTATCGTATATGCCTTATACATATTTTATTGGTGATCACAAGCAGATGTTCCCCCATCTCAAGGAGCGAATTATTGTGTGCGACAAGCAGCAATCGACTGTTGCCGACAATGTGGCAGTTATAAATGCCACAGATCTGTCGCCACTTGTCGAGACTACCGAAGTGAAGGAAATCAAAGAGGTGGTCAATGCACAAAAACCCGTTGAAATCACACATAAGGTGGCTGAGCTGCCCAGCACTACACAAATTGTATCAATGATTGCAACTGGTCAGGTGCAAACTTCCCTAAACGGCGTGGTCGTTCAGAATGGCTTGGCCACAACACAAACCAATAATAAGGCCGCCACCGGCGAGGAAGTGCCCCAGAATATCGTGATAACAACACGTCGTCAATACATGTTGCCAGATGATGCTATTGTCTATTGCAATTTTAATCAACTTTATAAAATTGACCCACAAACCCTGCAATCGTGGGTAATAATTCTAAAAAATGTGCCTAAATCGGTTTTATGGCTGCTGCGCTTCCCAGCAGTAGGCGAACAGAATATTAAAAAATCTGTCAGCGATCTGGGTAAGGATCATTATAACCAACCCAACAAGTTATGTCAAATTGACTATTAATTTATTATTTCCTTGCTCATTTAGGCATTTCTCCTGATCGAATAATATTTTCAAATGTCGCTGCTAAAGAGGAGCATGTGCGTCGTGGACAATTAGCTGATATATGTCTTGACACTCCATTATGTAATGGGCATACAACATCTATGGACGTTTTGTGGACTGGCACTCCGGTTGTTACCCTACCGGGCGAGACCTTAGCTTCAAGGTATGTTTTATTTTAGGCTAGATCTGTTTGATTTATGTTGTTTTTAACAAAATATATTTCGTTAATACAGAGTGGCTGCTTCGCAATTGGCAACACTTGGATGTCCGGAGCTAATAGCGCGCACTCGCGAAGAATATCAAGACATCGCCATTCGTCTGGGCACAGAGAGGGAACATTTGAAGGCGCTCAGAGCTAAAGTGTGGAAAGCACGTGTTGACAGTCCATTGTTTGATTGCTCACAATATGCCAAAGGTTTAGAAAAACTTTTCTCACGAATGTGGGACAGATTTGCGCGGAATGAACTTCCAGATCACATCTCCGCTATGGAGGGAAAGTGAAATCCTGTCATTATCATAAAAGACTTGGACAAGGTTCATTCGAGCCAAAAATAACATTTGAACATGCTTCGGGAATCGATTTTGGGCGGCGGCGGCATATATGTTACAATGCATACCTAAATATTTTTTCTGTATAAGAAGAAAACCAAGTAAAGTTTAACTATTTACATACTTATTTTTAATCGATTCAACCTGCTCCTTTATACAATTTTGCCCTTTAATTTTAAGACGTTACATTGTATTAGAAAAAACAAAAACAACAAATATTGTCCCTTTGGGATACTATTAGAAAATGTGCGGTAAATATAAACAGTGCTTGCTATTGAAATAGATTGAAAATGTATATAAAAAAAAAACGATATGACTAAACTTAACCAAAAAACGGATTTGAATATTTAATGTTTTCAAGGGTAGTATCGTCCTTTTTAGAAAGTTTCTCAAGTAAACCGTAAAAATAAATTAAGACTTGCATTCTATACCGAGAGTCGTGTTTGGCATCCTTTATACATACGTGAACGAGTGACAATCACAATTCTATATCAACTCTAACGACAAGGATTTGACACAAAGTTTTACGTATCATTTATCTAAAACCACATAGAATATACATACATATGTTGTATATTCAAGGACTGCAATAAGCAGCTTATACGTTTGTCGCGCCAAAATGTATAATATTGCTTTTTTTTATAGATTAATAGGTAGGACGTTAATAATCTTCGGTGTTAAGAATACAAATTTTTGTTTTAAGTAGAGAGCTGCGTGAATGAATGATTGATAACTACACAATGAAATGAATAAGTATGAATGTAATCAAATCTTTAAAAATACGTAACTCTAATGAGAGGCAATGAATTGAGTGTCAAAGCATCGATATGTACTAATGCACTCGAATCATTTGAATTGTCTTATTGTTATTGGAACGGTATGAAGCAACAACGAATAATTTGATCAAAAATGCAGGGAAAAATATTGGTAAAATGAAGGCCATTAAAATTTAAATATCCAATACACCAAAAATTCTTGTGCGAGGTTTTGGATTAGACATTTTGGAAAATATCTTGGAAAATGTAATCTGGAAAAAAAAATTCATCTCTGTTGGGAATTGAACAGGGAAATAACAGTATTATAATCTGAGGAGGTCCCCATTGAACTACCGACCAGACTAATTTAATCATATAGTAATCAGATATATTTTAAAAATTCGATTCGAATGCATTTGAATCATAGCATCTCATTACTTTGTTTGAATGTTGTGCGACTAAAGTTCTAACTCAGCAAACTCATTCACTTGAAGTCGATTTTCTAAGTCATCCAATTCATTCATATCGTTTTGAATATTGTTAACTCAAATTAATTTTTCTATCATTCATGCAGCTCTCTAGTTTCAAGGCACACATGTAAAGGGTAAAGCACTGAGTAATCCGGAGTTAATAAAGATTAGATACAGAAAGTGCGACATCTTTACAAAGATCAGATTCTAATTTGTAATATCAATTCAGTGTAAAAAGTTTTCAACGGATTAAAAAATTAATATTTTATAAGAAACAAGATATTTTAAAGAGTTAGGTTCGGTAATTGATCTATTTTATTTTGAAGCAATAGTTTAATAACAATTTAATTTTTGGATGATTATTAGTTAAAAATTTTGCAGAATAACGAGTAATATAAATTTGTGTTGACGAAACAGGAATATCTTGATAAATTAGCATAATCCTTCGTCATCGTTGTCTTTGACGGCCTATGAAAGTAGATAGAGAAGATGTTATTAAAAGAAGTTACAATTCCAAGCTACATTGTTGCTTACATTATCTCCAGTATTTCCTGATTTGCTTTCCAGCTGAATGCCTTGTGGCAATGGAATGTTTTTGGCTAAAATGGCATATTCGACATCCATGTGTCGTATAAAGGGTGATGCTAGCATTTTTGCTGCTAGTTCGGGATCTTCATCATCAAAAGCTTGCAAAAGTGTTTCAAGTGTCATTACTTCTTCGGCTTCACAATAATTGCCCCATTCTTTAAAGGATTTTTCAGCTTCCACTGAATCACCAATTCCCAATTGTACCAACACCAAAGCTACAACCAAGCGACCAATTTGGCCATAAGATTCAGTTTGCTGATTTAATCCAATTTCCCTTTTCAGAGCTTGGGTAGCCTCCTCGTAACTAAAGGAAAATCCATATGTAATATAATAAACATGTGCTTATTAAATTTTTATTACAGCACTTACCGTTTCAACTTGACTAAAATTCTAGATACTTTAGACGCATATTCGGCTGCTTGTCGGGTGGAGTCCTCAATCTTTAATAACAATGGGCAAAATTAACAAATTTTATAACAATATATTAGATTTAAGGTTTTTTAGTGTCAATTATGTACCATTATCACTTCGCCAGCATGTTGATAGAATCGAAGAGCCATTTCTGGATGCTTTTGCTCAGTTAGTTTTGCAGCTTTGTCCAATGCGGATGCTGCAGCTTCAGGAGATCCATGTTGCTGATACAGACTGCAAGCTTTGTTAACATACTCCTCCACTTCTGTCAGTTTATCAGCATCTTTTGAAAGCAAAATAATCTGAAAAGGTCAAATTAGTTATGGATTAGTGGAGTGCATTTTATGTTTTAACTTTAAAATACTTGTTTATTTGTGTATTTCTGCATACCTGTTCATAGCATTTTGCAGCATGGAACCAAGATTTGTTGTTTTTATAGCTGTCTATAGCCTTTAAAAAACAATCCTTGCTTTTATCGTACGATTTTGCTATTCGGTATGCAGTAGCTGCAAGTAAAGTGAAATGTATATGTCGTAAATATAGTTATTTTTGCATGAATAAATGAAAAATTATGGCAAATATGATACAAGCTAAGTCGTCTTTGAAACGGTTTTATCTGTTAACATCTGAAAAAATTGCACAATATCATTTATAATATAAATTAAAATCAAAACGCCCAAATGCTTCGATAAATACGTGAGAAAATCAGTTTTTTATTTCAAAATACGGTTCATGGTATAAAAAACAAAACACAATCTTGAAAGGTATAGACGATCAGTAAACATATGATTTGAGCTTTCGTTTAAAAAAATTCTCACTTTGTTTAACGTGAGTTTAATATGCTAATGTTTAATTTCTATATGAAAGGATGATTCATTGTCAACTGTTAACAATCATTAATTTTTTTCTAAAATTTACTAACTAAAGTTCGATTATCCATCGTGATTATACAAATGTGCATATTTAAGTCAAATAATTCAGAGTTATATTTAAAATATATTATTTAAATATGTAATCATACCAGCTTTGGAGTATTCATCAGCTGCGCTATCATAATCTGGTACCCATTTTAAGAGAGATGTCTTCAAGCTGGAAAACAAGCAATCAGATTTTTAATATTTAAAGAATATGGGATATGAAATGGATATTACGTGTACCTTTTCTCGGCTTGTTTTACTAAATCCTCTGCTTCAGCAATTTTCTTTTGAGCTGACATTGTTGTGTTGTGTTGCAAACTTAATGTGTACGAAAAATCGATTGTTTACGTTTTCTTTAAGGTTGACTAGTGCTGCCAGTTCAGCTATTTTACCACTAGATTTTGTGGGTTTCAACAAATAACGGTTAGCGGGAATTATGGCTATTTCAATTTTTCAAACATGTTGGACTCAATTTTTTTTTTAAATAATCAGGAAACTTCTCTTTAATTTGATGAACTAACCAAATCAAACCACTTATTAATGCCTTTTTAAGAAAATAAAGTCAAAATGCTTCGATTTCTTAAAATGGGCACGGCACGAGTGAGGGAGTATCAAACGCAAAATAGCTTTTAGTTCAAAACTCAAAAATTTGATTTTAAAAAATTCGTTAAATGTTGAAAATTTTATAGTTGTCTTTTTGAAATTTTTGAAAGTTTTTTTAGATTACATTTTGATTTCTCGAACGAGTGACAAAACATCGTGGCATCACGCGTCGTTAGACATTTGCCAATTATTACTTTAATTAATAGCAACTTCGCGCTCTACAAGGAATGTTTTAATTTTTTGTTCATCACTTTGTAACTTAAAAAAAAAACTAAATTTTGCGAATACATTATATGTCCCATGCAACGCCGACTCTACTTTCAAAGATATTATAAATGGTCTTCGTTATTGAATACGTACATACTTCAAATGTTAGGCCTACATTTTGTTATTTTTTTTAAGGATCTGAGTTTTAGAGGGGGCGTGTGACACACCAGTAATTACACCAGTATGTATTACGACAGTCTACAATCCACACTTTTTAAATTTAGCTTGAAGAAACTCGGTTTAATTCAGTATTTGAGGATTTTTGTTACTGATTCCCATATCAAGTCGATTTAAAATGTAGATAAGTTTAGTTTTATTAACCATATTCATACACACACACTTGTTTAAGCTTATATCTAGATGCCATAATTAAATATACATATTAGTAATAAAATAAAATACGAAACTTCAAGGCTTAAATATACGAACTTAACTTAATAACTCTAATAACCATGCTGAACCACCAATGTTTGCAAAACTTTTCGTATTTGAAAACCAGTATTAAGGCAAGATTTTAAGCCAAGCGAAAAGGCAACCGATAAAATTTCAATCGCATGCTCCTGCAGCAGCACAGATATCTCTGGTAAATTATCAATTGCAGTTGCCGCTACAGATGAATTATCATCCCTTAGACATTGCATGTACGCATTAAGAGTGCACAAATTAATGTCGGAATTTCCCGGATTATGCTTTAAATGTCTTATTAATATAATAAAAGCTATCGAACGGATTTGCGCGCTAGGAGAGAAAATTAAACTTAATAGTCGTTCAAATAACTCATTGATGAATACAAATCGTTTCGAAGTGAGACACTCCAATTCCTGCAATGGTCCCAAAACAACATCTTCAGCATCCGACTGCTTAATAATTTTAATCAAGTCGAGAAAGTGTGGAGAAATATCATTATAATTCAAACGACTGTAAGAGCCTATGGTAAGATTTGCAGCGGAGCCGGAACCCCTTGCGCCGACATCGACTGGAACTGCATTGGAATTTGCTTCAACAGCTTCAACATCGGGTTTGATATTTATAGGAGGCTTTGTCTCTACATGCTCATCTAAGTCGTACTCGTACTTAACTTCCTCATCATCAAGCTCGTAGGGTGCATTCGATTTATGCTGCAGCAAGGCGACGGCTTGCACTAAAACTTGTAGTTTCTCTAACGAGGTATACTTGGCTGCCAATTCCATCAAGATTCCAACATATTGCTCGATAAACGATAAGGCACTCACCGGATTATAATTGATATATGACTGCAATAGCTGAACGAATTTACTTAACATCTGAATGGCCTCTTTCACTGAGCTGTGATGTTTGAAAAAGGTAAAGTAACACGAAAGTGTTGTTTGAACATCAGTTTTGTAGGCGTCTTCGAAAATCGTAGGCTGTAATAGTTCCAATGTTCTTAGAATTTGTATAAACCGATGGAAATGATGTTCTTCCCGCAGTGCTTTCATACTATTTTGTGCTCTGCCCTGCATGACAGAGGAAAGTACACTCAATTGTCGGAGGAAAAGTAATGGATGCGAGGCAGCCAATTTTCTAAGTAACAACTCAGTATCTGTCGAGAGGGTTTCGAAATCTTTCTTCGCCACTAAACTACCTAAACAGGTTATTAAATTATTTGATACCTTATCGGCTTGACATCCTTTTAGTGTTTGTAATTTGTAGGTTTGCTCGCCAGCCTTTGATTGTGTCAAGAACTTGATGCGCGGATACATAATGTACAACTGTTGCAATACTTGAAGTTTCAAAGATTCCGATACTGAACTATTTTCAACGTACTCCACTATTTGAACCATATGGCCTTTACGTTTTTCTGTCAGCTTGAACAAGAGATTCATTCTCGAACACAATTTGAAATCATAATTTGTGCTACTATTGGCTTTTATCTCGGAAACACCTTCGTGCAATATGAAATGGGCAAAGGGTTTCAGCTCAGATGGCTCAAGTAAGAAGAATGCCTCTGTGTCAACATTTTTGGACATGTATTTCTCTCTGCCCTTCCATAGTTTTGGATTTGTGGTCAATGCCTCAAAGTAGTTAAGAACTGTAGTGTAATCATAGTCCCCGTGGAATTCCTGAAACAGATTCTCTGCAATACGTTCAATAGTAGTCCAATTAGTTTGATGATTGATAAGCGAAAGCAGATAGAAACGAAATTCACTGCAGGATTTCGAAAACAAGAATCTTTCTTTTAAAAGCTGTGTGGAAACAATTTCAGGATCGGCCTCTGCTAGCCAATCAATGAATAGACCATTGTGAAAAAGTTGCTGATTACTGTCCTCTTCACTCTTTATATTTTGACCATTGATATGGTCGAAGCCTTGAATAATTTTCTTAATAATTCGCTTCCTTTCGGCGAAAGAGTTATGTGCCTTAAAAGTTGGTATATGAATCTGCTTTGAACTTCTCAACATATATATCAAACTATCTAGATATAATTCTGTGTAAAGCGAATCTAAGTTGGCATGATTTTGCTTCGATATATTGAAATGTTTCCTAAAAGCGCTCTCAATAGAACCATACTTATCAACGTTTAGTTTACAACTTAAGAACGTTCTAAAGAATGTACACGCACGCTGGCTCATCTTGAAAGGTTTGCCATGGTCATGTCCACTCTTTCTATCAGAGGGAGAGGGTGATTGACTAACGATTTCAGTGACTGAAGCTAATAGGCCATGTTTTGCATGTCGTGGATCGACCACAACATCTAGAAGATTATGAACTAAATTGCTATATTCACTTCTCGAAACGATTGTCTGATCTGTTTTAGTAAGCACGTTCTTCACAATTTCCTTTCGTCTTGAATCACTATCTTTGGTGCCAGCTGAACCTGTGTCATAATCATCTATTTCAACATTTTCCAAAATTTGTACATCAATTTTGGGTAGATCTGGAACAGTTTGCGAATGGGAATGCAAATCAAGGGCCTGGACAGTGTAATGACCATTTTTAGCACCACGTGACTGCTGTATTTCAATAAGTTGGGCTAGATAGGCTTTATTAAGTATAGCATTTTTGACTAAATCAAATTGCTCGAGAACCGCAGTATCTAGCATGGCTAATAGCTTTGACATGGAGTTGACTGGAGTTCCAAAATTTTGGACGAAAAGAACAATCTGATCGGGATTTAGATCGTTTAAAGCGGCTTCGATTAGCCTATCAACTGAAGAACGAATCATTTTAAGCTTCAACCAATCGGGTAAAAGTTGCATTTGCTCTTGCGGCATGCTAGGTAAAAACGCCACGGGTGGTGGCCGTCCCTGTGGAAACCAATAATCGAGAATTGGAATGGATTCGGGCATATTACTGTTCGAGTAAGTGAGCAATATAATGAATGCGTGAATTATATTGATATGCAAAGGAAGCTGAACACCATCCTCAAATTGAACCATCAATAGATCAGGATATTCGGTCCATTCATAGGGCTCGTGATATTCCCTCAATTTGATAATATAATTATTAAACATAACGAATAGGCATTTTAATGTCTGAATCCGATTCTCATCTGGGGATATTTCATACTCTTCCTGAGATATTATAATGTGTTGAAACATTGTGCTACGCTCTACAATTAATTGTGCCATATCTATGACATGATCAAGCATCTCATTCACCGGATCATTTAACGTGTGGGCCGTAATAAACTGAATATAGGCCATAATAAGTTCCGGACAATTCTCCACCTGACATGCAGCCCTAAGCTGAGGAATAATGAATGGTTTTACTTCCATAAAGTGAGGGATTTGTTGAATAGATTTCAATAGCCATTCGTTTTCGAATTCGCCCGAATGTTTAAAAAGTATTTTCACACCAGACAAAGCGGCAACTCTCGACTGCTTTACAGTAGAGGATAGGCGTCGGAAAATATAGTCTAATACCTCGCAAACAATTTGATGATTAAGACTCGCGTCGTATATAAGATTACGTAGGAAATTCACTAACTCAGCATCGCGACTATTCTCTTCGTTTATGGCGTGCGCATTGAATAATAGAAATTCGCATAGACATTGAACTGGCAGATGACTAAAGTCGCCTTCACTATTCTGTACAAGATCGGACAACCAGGGCATGGATTGTGTAGTACCTTGCCTTTGTATTATGTCTAGAAGCAAATCTGGTTTCCTACACCGACAAAACAAGTGACCCAACTTATAAGTTTGATTAAGAAACTTTAGTTGATCTAATACCATATTTGGTACTTTTCGAGGTTTCCCCATGGGATCCATTAGCATAAGCTGGGTAATTAGAATGGCATTCTCCTCGGTAATAACAGCATGCGGAGAGGTTTGAGCTGCCAAATGGGTTTCAAATTGCAGTATATGATCGCGTTCTACAGTTATTGTCTGAAAAGAAATTGGTTAAGTTCATTAATTGATTTGTTTTCATCTACAACCTTATAGAAATCTTACCTGCAATTCATCCTTATGCGTTGTAGGGGTGCTGAACTGATTGGTAATACATATTTCTATCAGCATTTTCATTGTGGGATAATGATCCCAACAGAAAGCCCCAAATGTTGATGGATTGTGAGCCGATATCATTAGGAGAATAAGCCAAGCCTTCCAGTAAAATGCTATTATAGCAAGTTTAGGTGGTTCATAATCGGATGGAAGACGAATGTTTTCCGGATGATGGTATTCCGACATGCTGAATAGGAAATCAATTATATCAAACTTATTTGCTTGCACTGCTGGAAAATTGTTCGCCTTCATTCCAGAAACTCGCTTTATGACCATTAAAAGTACATCAAATGTATTGGCAATCGAAAAGGGAATATCCTTGGTGATTCCAATTAATATAATACGCAGCAAAGTCTCCTCATGAATTGGCGTCTCGGAGATAATTCTTAATATAGCTCCTCGCTCAGGCTCCGATGGCCATTGATCGCACCGTGAATATTGCTCTGGACTATCCAATAAAAGTAATTTATGCAGAGCCTGATGATATTCAATCGCTGGAATTTTGAATACAGTTGGCACAGTCTCGTACATCCATGAGACCGTATCCAATTGAATCTGTGACATTTGGTTGTAGAGTTTCAAGAGAGCTTGATTGTTTTTTACATCGCGATTGGTTTTCAGCGACAAGCTCGCTTCACGTGCCTGCGGAGTGGCTGATAGGAACATGCAGAGGCAAACAATATCAACCATTGAATGAAATATTCGTTCCTTGAAATCAAATTGCTCCACTTGAGGTGTTAAATCTTCTCGCTCGCTTAAAAATGTTTTGCTAAATTTCACGAGGTTCACATCAAATCGTAACATTCGCACGAGTTCTCTTAGGAAAACACGCAAAGTTCTTAGGCAATCATCACGTTGTAAAAGAAATTCTTGATAAATTTCCGCAAGAGTTACAGCAGACTGATCAGGCAAAGTTTGAAACATTGTAGCTGGGGAAAATAGTACACATTTTTAGAGACTTTTTTTATATGTTAAACAGGATGAAACTTACCCAACATTCCCATATTATTAGGATTTCTGGTATTTGAGAGTTCATTTTGAACAACAAGTTTCATTACCGTGCTCAGAATCTCTGGCTGCAACAAGATCATCTCCTTTAGGCACGACATATAATGATTTATCAGTGGTTTGGTCTTCAAGCGCATTTTTACCAACACTAAGAGCACTTCATTGTCCTGAGTACTCCTTCCCTTGATGTTGAAGCATATGTAGGAGAGCAATTGTTGGGCGAACTTTACAAGTTTTCCATTGTGGATCCATAGTTCGAGGCGCGAGATGCTGAGGCAACGAACTTCGGGAATGCCCGAAGTGCTGCATAAGAATTTAAGAAAATTTCTGGTGTAATTATCCTGCTGTTGGCGTTTATTCAACTGATCTCGAATGGCATCACTGACTAGCTTTTGCACCGTGCTGTCTGTAAATCTAGGCTTGGCAGAGCACATGGAATCAGCAACTGATTCTAGTTCACCGGCATGCAATGGACTGGCATCGAGGCTTTGTGTGGAATTGTCTCCCGAGTCGTCATCAATGGTTACACTCTCTCTGTCCCTGAGGGAGGAGCCCTGGCCAGTTGCAGTGCCAGAGCCAGATGCCGTGTTTGCATCCCAACGAAGAAGACTAACATGAGGAATTCTAGTCTTGAACGCGGCGCAAATATTTTTAACCAATGGAGAGCAAAACTCGTTGTCTGCCCAGAATCTTTCATTTACAGCATCCTCGATGTACGTGCGAAGCAGCAATTCTGGCCACTGTGATGTTTCTGCGAATCCTCTGGCCAGCAGATTTGCGAATAAAATATGCAGATTAATGTTGTAGCGCATTTTGACATTCGCCTCCCGTCTTAGGAAAGATAACAGAGCGCATGCAATAATATCGCTGGCGAAGAAATGCGGCTGCACCTTTGCCACATATAAGAGGGCCAGGATGGCGACATTGTCCAGCTTCGATCTAGAGGAATTCGATGACGATGTTGAGGTTGACAGGTGTTTGACGACTCCACAGATTAGTCGAACAGCATAATCGTTGTCGTTCTGTTCGATGGCCGTGTAAATGCCCTCAACTAAATTGGGCATATCACAATCGACAGCCATCTGCTCCCATAACTCGTGTACGCTTCCGCTGCTGATGTCTGTGCCGGATTCCTTCAGGCTGCTGACCCTCACGCGCTTACTGGGATTAGCAATGGAGGATGAGGCTTCTCGCTTTCTATCCGACGAAGCCGTTATTGTTGTCTTAATGGGCAAAATTTTGGATTTTGAATCATCGCGAACACTTTTTGTGCCCAGTGCAAAGAGTTCGCCACCAAGCGGCACTTTCTTTTGGCCCCTATTTGAGCCGCTACTTTTGGAGCGCTCCATAATTAAATACAACAATTACGTTGGTGGCGTCTTATTGACCACAGCTTAATTGTTGCTTAAAATGGCCCAATAAATTAATAATTAATCTGCCTAAGATCTTATGCTTGTGCAGACAGTGTTGTAAAACAAAATTGTGCATTTTTCAACACAGAAAAATTTTCAATGTCAAGTCAGCGTCGCTATGAGCACATCACTTATCGATACTTTTGTTAGTAATCACCACAGAAAATCTCATCTCTAATTGATTTACAAATGGGGAATTGTGGAGCTCATTTTCCTAGTTTCTTAAAATTTTTTCGCATTGGTAAACAGAAGTAAAAGCAAAGATGTTTTTGTCAATTGCTCCACCCCTTATGGACTTTGAAGATGAATTGTTGTGGATAAATCAGTGCAACAATGAAAACCTCAACATTTTGTATGATAAATCCAACTACGTTACACCAAACACAAAACACCTGATTGAACAAGCCTTTCTCCAGCCATTAAGTCTCAGCGATCAACAGATTCTCTTCGATGATCTTCTGAAGCAAAATAGAAACATTGCCCACCAATATGGATTGACGCCAGCCAAGGTGAGTATTATAATAAATAAATCATGTCCAAGGAATCTCAACTGGAATCTTTACTGTCCCCTCCAACAGCTGCCTTCATTGGTGGAAAATAATCCGCTAATTTCTATCGAAATACTGTTAAGACTTATGCTGACAACCGACATAACCGAATATTTCAATATATTGGTACACATGGATATAACCCTACATTCCATGGAAGTTGTAAACAGGTAGCACTCCCATGTCCACTGGCTATTTAAATCAATGATCTACTAATTGTTTATTTTCCTTACTTTGAAGGCTCACAACGTCAGGTCCTTTACCTACCGAATTTATCCATTTGTATATCAGTAATTGTATATCAACGTGTGAGGGGCTTGTTAAGGACAAATACATGCAATCACGTCTGGTACGATTAGTTTGCGTTTTTCTACAGTCCTTAATTCGAAACAAAATTGTTAATGTCAAGGTAATAATTCGCTTTAATAACCAGTAATCATGTTGGCTTTATTCATTTCAAATCTCATCTATTATTTTAGGAATTATTTATCGAAATTGAAGCGTTTTGTGTGGGTTTTAGCAAAATTAAGGAAGCTGCTGCTTTATACCGACTTATCAAACATTTGGAAATTGATACCCCACAAACTTCAAATACTTTAACGAAATAATGACTATAAAATTTATAAGACCCAATAAAAAATTGAAGCAATGATTATATCTATGGTAATTCTATTAAGTGTCATTAATTAGCTGAGTTTTTAAATGAAAATGCATCCTCAATGTACAAGTAAAATAGAAATTCGCATTTAATAATTTAAGTATCTGACTACATGATAAAAAATTGTTTTTTTAGTTTTTATGAGTGAGTCTTGGGTACATCGTGAGGCCTTATAATAAGGGTTCGCCGGAGGGTTTTGGAAACCGACACAAGTAGCGTTCCAATCTTAAGAATTTGATTGATATCAATCGTTTGTCGAACCACCATCCATTGATCTCGTTGTGAATCATTCCAGCATCCGCTTCGCTAGCGCATCGGATATAGACGCAGCAGGATTGTGTATCCAATTGGACATCACATATCTTACAGCGAGGACCAACTTTTTCGAAAATCGACTCGACAATTAGTTGCTTTAAATTTGGCTGTTCCACCTCGGATGCGTCGAACATGTGTCTGATTTTTAGACAGGGTGTCGGCGGGTTAGCTATCTTGTTCGAGTTATCAAATGCTGGACTCTGCCATTTCTTAACTGTACCGAAATTCTTTTTATCCACTTTACGACTCCAAGCGATGGTGCGCAATTGTTTGCCGTCACGCAATATCAAACCGAAATGTACACGATTGTCAGTAGTTTCCAGCATCTTGATAGCCCTATTCCAGGCGGACAACAATCTCGATCGCCTGTTGGGTGGTATCAACTTCTCCTGCAGTTGACTTACAATTATCTCCGGTGTCTCTGATATCGAACTCTGATAGACTAATTCGTTTATTATATCTTTGGTCAATTGTTCCGCTGCACATAGGCTTTCCCTTTGTCTGGCCCGATAAAATGCGATTGCAAAATAGACAAGAAGCAGACCCAACACAACAAGGATAATTAATCCAAATACTGTAAAGAAGCGCGTAATTTTCTTCACAATAATGCATTTGAGCGGCAAACTGGGTTGTATTAGCTCAAACGATGTCTGATCTGAGTCTGTCATCCGAATCATCCATTGCGGATTTTGACTGATAAGATATGTTGAAGCCAAGAGATTACTTTGCACATTAGATTTTGCCATCTTGCCTCTAGATGTGATTTCACGAACAAACTCATTCACTTCAATGGTGGGTGACAGATCTTCATGCTGGCAGTGAAATCTCTGTGCTCGTTCGTTAAGTTCTTGGAAAAGTACCTCACTAAAGGCCAAGGCGCTGGTTAATAGCTCATTACCAAGGCATGTGACCTTTTCGTTGGCCGTCGACAATTGAATTCCTTCATTGTTGTTACTGCACAGTTTGAAATTTACCGCTGCTCGATCGATCGGGCTTTTGTCGAATTTCTTAGCCACATACAAAACCGTTATTATTGACAGAAATATAATGAACAAGGCAATTAGTACTTGCGGTATTATGTACTGACTGCTATCGGGTTTTCGAAAAAATGCCTTCAGATCGGAGATCATGAATCGTTTAATATTATTACCGCCATTCCTGGCGGGCGCTGGCAGCTTTGCTACATGCACAGAATAACCGAATTTCCTCTGTATGGTGCTATCACGAAAACTAAGCAATCTGTTGACAACACCGCCCTCTGAAAGATTAGGCTTTCCATTTGATGGCTTGCTCACATATGGGCCGGGAGCATCCACAGACACAGATGGCGATCCTGGATTAGAGCTGGAGCAGGGCATAGAGCATGGCTTGCGGTATTTATTGGACATATTATTCAGTGTGTGCGGTGGGGGCTCGCATTCATTGTCATTATCGTAATTGGATGCCAAGACCGGCGGGGGAGCATACATTCTCGATGCAGACGACGGCGTCGTGATCATATTATGTGGGATATTTGTATCAGATTCATCCATATAATGGTGATTGTAAAATGATCCTTGATTATTTCTGCTTAATTTGATGTCATTATTATTGTCAGACGAACTTCCGGGTACGCTTAAATTGGCTGTTGTCTGTGCATAAGGGTCTTGATTGTCCTTTGAGTAGAGTACAAAGTTGTTTACTTTTTTCCTTTTCAGCAGCTTCTCGGTTTTGGCATGCGTCTTGAGTTTTTTAATTAAAAGAGCTCGCGTCGTCTCAGTCACTGGTATATTTGGGAAACCGCTGTCAATCAGCCTTTTGTGTAATTCAATGTCACTCAAGCGGTTTAGACTTTCTGTGGACATTTTGCGCTCCTTAATCCTCAGAAGTCTCCTGAAATTAGCCAACACAAAAGAAAAACAACAAATATTTAGTCGGTAAAATATTATTTTAATGGGAAGAATATTCAAAAGTTGAATGATTGGAATGCTCTTCCTTACGGTGGCTTTTATATTCGTTTAGTAGTAACTGTACGTCTCTTCATCAAAATATATTGAAACTTGATGTATTTTTGTACATTGAAATTCTTTCGTTTACAAGAATGAGCAACAGTGCTGCATATACTTAAATAAAACACGATAAGCATATGTGTGTATGTATAAACATATGCCAATTTATTGCAACTATACATACATATAAATATTCATGCATCTATTGCAATTGCACATGTGCCCGCAACGATGGATATATGTACATACCGATGTGTCTGTGTTTGTGTGTGTACAAATAGACGCAGCAAGGTGCAATTTAATTGTTTTTGTATATGTAGTTATGTAATGAATTTAAATTAAAACGTTGTATTACTTGATCTGCTAATTTTTTGTAAATGCTTCCTTTAATCTTCGTCAAAATCTTGATGTACGTATATATACACATACATGAATGCGGATTTACTCTAATTTAAAAATAATCGGTGCAAGTACATTGTTGGAGCAACATTGAATTTAGAGATGGACGATTACTTTGTTCGGGTTAAAAGAACTAGTTAAATTATCGAGCTAAATATGGTTATCGAATGAATTTTGTACATTTTTTATTATTTAAAGCTTTTACTAATTTTTGATAGATTTCGCTATTTATACCAACAATATTGTTTAAGTCAATCTTAGAACTTAGAAATCATAAGTTACATTCCCCAATCTTTAAGATTTATGTGTTAATTGAATTATCGATTGCATTTAAATTACGGAGCTATAACATTCAGTATTTAATGGAATAGCAATAAATTTAGAGCAGTAGACTGTCAAAAGTACTCAAATTTTTGAACAATAAGATTATATAATTTACCTGGTACATTCTAGAATTTGTAAATTATTTTTTATATTCGCCATAATATCTCATCGTGCATAGCGGCCTTTATTCTTGCCAACAAACTAGAGCTAGAGTCGATAACAAAAGTTATCAGTAGCGGTCCATCTATTTTCTGAATTGTAGATACATAAGTGTGTGTGTTTCTGCTTAAAGAATTTAAAAATTGTATGCCTTTTGTGAAGGTGTGTATGCGTTAATAAATGAAATTAAAGTTTTTAATAATGCAAATAAGAAACGACTTGAGAGCGTGCAATGTTTAACTATTAACCCAATAAGACTCGCATGTTTATGTGTTTTTCGTAGAGCTTGTATGTACCTGCATATGTATGTATGTATATACATATGTGCATACATACATACGTATTCATACATGCACGGAGCTTTTTGACGTTTGCGGAGCATACGAATAATGTTTGATGTTTACATTTGCAGGCCGAAACGCATGACAGTAAAAGAATAAAACAGTAGGGATGAATCGTAGAGGTTTAAATCCTGGCAATACGATGACTTCTCAATCAAATATAGACGATGGCAGCTGGAAAGCTGTTGCCGAAGGAGCATCCATGTTGCCGTCCTCGAACTCGTCGACTCTCAATCCGGATGGCAGCAACCCAAGTGGCTTTGCCCAGGGCGGTGGACTACCATACAGTTCTGGGGCCAATCCATATCCACAGGCTGGTCAATCGTCTCCGGCGGGTAATCAATCAATCGTTTTTCAGAACTCAAATCAACCTGGATCGAATACACCTCAATATACCTCTTCGCCGGCGCCCTCTGGTTCCTCGACACCTGGACCTGTGGGCTCACAGAACATACCTGGCAATTATCCGCAGTCTCAGTCAACAGCCGGCAATTTCAATGGTCCTGTAGGCGGTCCCTTCGGATCGCCGTCGTCTGGTCTGGGTCAATTCAGTCGGCCGGCCAGTTCGGGCACGCCATTTAATAGCGGCGGCGGCGGACAAGCCGGTCATTTCTCATCGCCTGCTGTATTTGGTGTTGGTGGACAATTCAATCCAATGCCACCGGCCTCGCCATTCGGACATGGCGGCAATCACCCAATGATGGGAGGTCCTGGACCTCAACAAATGGAGCGAATTGATCAAGGTTTCCGAAGGCACAACTCGTACTTCAGTCATACGGAGCACCGGGTATTCGAACTCAACAAACGCCTCCAGCAGCGGAACGACGAGAGTGATAATTGCTGGTGGGACTCGTTTACAACCGAATTCTTTGAAGACGATGCGCGACTAACCATCCTGTTTTGCCTGGAAGATGGACCCAAACGGTACACGATCGGGCGGACACTCATTCCACGCTTTTTTCGCAGCATCTACGAGGGAGGTGTGTCCGACCTGTATTTCCAGCTGAAACACGCCAAGGAATCGTTCCACAACACCTCGATAACCCTGGACTGTGATCAGTGTACAGTGATTACTCAGCACGGTAAACCGTTCTTTACAAAGGTGTGTGCGGACGCAAGACTGATTCTGGAATTCATGTATGACGATTACATGCGAATCAAGTCATGGCACATGACCATTAAGGGACATCGAGAACTCATTCCAAGGTCCGTGATTGGTACATCGCTTCCGCCGGATCCCATGCTATTAGATCAAATAACTAAAAATATTACCAGAGCGGGCATAACGAATTCTACGCTAAATTACCTTCGTTTATGCGTGATACTTGAGCCCATGCAAGAGCTGATGTCGCGCCACAAGGCGTATGCACTGAGTCCGCGGGATTGCCTAAAGACAACGTTATTCCAGAAATGGCAACGCATGGTGGCACCTCCCGGAAAAAAAGATCCGCAGCGACCGCCGAATAAACGACGCAAACGGAAAGGCTCGAATTCGGGCGGAGGCAACAATTCCAATACTCCGCCAGTCACAAATCAGAAAAGATCACCCTCGGGCCCCAGCTTTTCCCTGTCCTCCCAGGACGTAATGGTTGTGGGTGAGCCAACGCTAATGGGCGGCGAATTTGGCGAAGAAGATGAGCGACTCATTACGCGCCTTGAGAACACACAATATGACGGTACCAATGCTGTTGAGCATGATAATCACACTGGATTCGGGCATGCCGATTCTCCTATCTCTGGTTCAAACCCGTGGAATATTGATCGAGCTGGCACCATTCCAGCCAGTCCCGGCAATGGTGGCGCGCCGCAAAACAATGCGAACATTGCCGATATTGATAAGAAAAGCCCCATTGTGTCGCAATAGAAGTGGTGCATACAAAAATTTAAATATTTCGCTATATTGTCAAATGTATTTTCATACGTGCATGTAAAAATATATTAAAATAAAGCTTACAAGTTTTAGGAAATGTATATAAGATCTACTATATATGTATGTAATTGTATTGTACGTTTTTACACAGTAATATATAAAATTATTTAAGGTAGGCATACTTTAGTTTTGACTGCTCAAATTCAAATATCAAACAAATAAACTGTTGTTTCAGTAATACGGAAATTTGTAAATCCCGCAAAGATCAGATCACAAATTTATCCTGTAGCTATACTCCTTAAAAAAAAAAAAAACGAAAAAACAAAACATAATAATAATGATTTAACCCAATGTTTTCTTAAGATGGTGAAAATATGGACTCGAATAGGTCAACAATTTGAACATACTTATGTAGAGCAGTTTAAAAACAAAATGTTCGCTGGTTTAAAACTCGTGCAACTTAACAATAGTAAAGGATAAAATGAGAATAAATTCATACAAACAAACTATAAATGACAAAGGCTTAATATTATTCACCTCTCCTGTGTTTCCTCTCTCAATTACTAAAAATTGCACATTTAATGCAAAGATGGTTTCTCTGTTGAGATTTGGGTTTCTACACTCAGTGGTAATCCATCGAGAACGACATTGCAATGGATAGAACAGTTTGAATCGTTGTTGTTAAGCTATTAATGCCTCCCATAAGACTAATATAAAAAATATAATCTAAGCGAATCATTCAAATTCAAAATTTAAAAAAATTGAGTTATTAAAATAAAATATTTAAGAGACACATATTTTAAATTTAGATAATTATTGGAATAAACTAAATATTTATTGTATAAAAAATGAGATTAAAACCAATTCCACCAATCATGTGATTTCAGAATGTTTTTTTTCCTATTTATGATAACCAATTTAATTATAAGAATTATGATTTTATTTAGAATCGCATTTGAATTTATATTTCGAATCCGTTAAATTTAAGAAACCGGGGAAACATTTAAGGGGTTGCTGCTTCCCCTAAGGAAGGTCAAAGCGCATGCTTGCGAATTTATAATACACAAAAAATTCGTTACTCTGATTCTGTCATCATTATTAAACAGACGCCCATTACAGAAAGTAGTTATGTTTTTACTAAACAAAAATCGAACATATTTACTTGTTCTTCATATTATTTTCTTGATCATTTTGCTTACATCGAAAGTCAATGCAGATGAAAAGAATATAAACAAACTATTGAATAACCAAGTCATAGTCAGCCGCCAAATAATGTGTATTCTTGAAAAGAGTCCATGCGACCAATTGGGACGTCAATTAAAAGGTACTGTACAAATAATTTACACTATCAATCCAAAAGACCAAAAAAGAAAAATGTGAAGTTCTTATTTGTTTACAAAATTAAATTTCTCTACATCTAAAACACATGATGTATGTATAAAAAATCAAATTTTTTAGAGTTTTAAAATCGTTGTAAGAGATTGTCCTGGCCAAGTCAAAATATTGGTGGACCTTTGATAATACACACGTTAATCTTTTTGAAATGTTGTTAAATGAAACAAATTCCTTTACTTATCGTGTCTAGTTTATGGACATAATTAATATAAAGAAAAGTGTAAAAGTAACTTACCTTTTATTTAAAATTTAATTTTCTACTTAATTGCATCTTCAACTATTATTATATTCATTTTATCCTGGCATAAAATTAGTCGGGAATATCTAAAACAAAAATTGTTATTCATCTCTCAAATTATTTACAGCTGCTTTACCCGAAGTCATTACAAGGAAATGCCGAAATTGTTCGCCACAGCAAGCTCAAAAGGCTCAGAAACTAACAACATTTTTGCAAACCCGATACCCAGACGTTTGGGCCATGCTAATAAGAAAATATGAAAATGCCTAAGAGCTAATAAGTACTTATATTTGGAATTACATTAAATGAATAAATTAAATTAATGATTAAAGTCTTACAACTATTCATGTTGAGTTTCTCGATAAACTCAATACCAAGAATGACTCATTGTGCATCAGCTACTTAAGTTACATTTGACCACGACACGAAGCCTTAACAATTTTACGACTTTTAGTAAAGGGTCTTACTTAGGGATGTTTTTCTACAAATTGCATGATCTAAACTTTAGATTTTCTAACATGATGCTGAAACCCACAAGGAATCATATTCAGCCCACGGAGCAAAGTCATATCCTAATGTTCTTAATGGAGGAACTAATCTTTTCTTCACCATTCAGTCCTTAGTGGAAACACTCTAGCTTACCATTCAATTGTAAAAACAAATATACCAATTTTTTGCACAAAGTATTATTTCTTATATTTTTACTTAATTCTGTAGGTACAAAGCTAAATTAAAAACAATTTACGTTAATGTTTCTCCTTGAGTTACACAAGCTTCCAAATAGTCTATCCGGCGCTCAAGAGTTGTGAGCTTTTCATTTAGGACCGCCAGACGTGAACGACAGGACATATCTAAAACGAGAATCCGAGTTTAGGAAAATTATTAAGTATGAAGAGGAATATACAGAGTTAAGGACAACATTTCACGATAAAATAGGAGAACTATATTATAACTTGAAGGGTATCCGGTATTCAAACATTTATAAATACATACATATGTACATGTATGTGAGTATATACTCACATAAGTACGTCTGTACATGCATATGAATGTACATAAGTATGTATGTATGTACATATAAATGTAAATGTTTTTCTTTATAAATGCATCTGAAACCTTTGTAAATTTTTTTTAATACTGCTTTTGTTGCCAATTTTTTGTATATCTTTAGCTATGTATGTATGTATGTAACATACACATACTAACGAAATTCTTAGGCGGGGCTTGCCTAGTAAATATACGTACCAAATGAGTTGAGAAAGTCCGTAATTCTCTTAATACTTGCTGTAATAACTTCAATGTATTCTCTATTTGCCCAGTCTTGATGAATTTGCTTTTGGATAGCTTCTCTGTGTGCTCCACTCATCTTCACTCCAAAGTCTTTAATCTGCTACCAAATATTAAAGTTGTTTTCTTTTACAAGGCAGTTGTTTTTGTTTTACGACAGTGATGTGATTTTAGCCCACAAAACCAACGTTTCAAATTAACTGTTTGGATTGCGATGCTATCTTGCCTATCGGGAGTTCAATTTGCATTTGTAAATATATTTATTTATTGAAAAAAAATTGCCGTTGAATAAACAACTGTTTTAGTATTTATATATATTAAGTAACTTAAATAGTGAAGATCATTTAAATTTTGAAATAAATAAATATATTGTTTTATTTAGAAAATATTCATTAAAAAGAATATTTTTTAAAGGGCATATGGTATATTGGTATATTTAACATTAAGCTTTACTAGTCATTGCACAAATGTTTTTTTTTCCTACGTTAAACAAATTGGAACATAAACTAGTGGAGCAAAAAATAAAATGCAAAATTCACGTTTTCAATTTTCTAGTAGATATCTACATGTTATCTACATTGAATTAAGTCGTGTAGTACAGTCTTGTAAACTATTCGACAGTGTTTCTTTCCCACTTTGTCTCACCAAAAAGTACCTCCTAAGCTATATGTAAATATACGCTTCGGTGTCAATTAATTGTGTATTTTGTAATTTGTAAACAAAAATGGATTTTATTGACGATTTTATTGAGGAATATAAATGCAATCCGTGCTTATGGAAAGCAGACTCTGCCGATTTTCGGAACAGAATGCGAAGGCAAGAGGCATACATGAAGCTAATCGATGTAGCTACCAAGCACGGCGAGCTGTACAACGTTGAAAGAACGAAGCAAAAGATAAACAATCTTCGCTGTGCATTTCGCCATCAGTTACGGAAATATAATGAAGTTAAGAAAAAAGGCGAAAAGTATGAGCCTTATTGCCCAAAGCGAAGGTATTTTGAATCGCTTATGTTCTTGAAAGACGAAGAAATTCCTGATAAGAAATCAAAGCGTGAAGATAATCCCCTTCCAGTGCAGCACAATAGCTATACTGAGAGCACCGTAACCATGGTGCAAAGTGAAAACTGTGAGGAGTTTTCGGATGCCGAAAGTCTGCCAAAGCCGTGCAAGGCGATGGATAATAATAAACTATCACCCAGTAACAGCGCAAATGAATTTTGTGCCAATTTGTTTGACGAGTCGGCAGTTGACCCGATTATCAGTATTCAAACTGTTACTACCAACAACAACAACAACCATCCCTCCGGTGGCGCCACAATTAAGGAGGTCGAAATCGTAATGACATCTGACAATGGAAATGTAACTGAACGAAGGAAATCAATTCCAGAACCGGCAACTAGCAACAAATCCAAAATCAACACATCATCGACGACTCAGATCCTATGCGTAGACAGGGATAAAAGACCTGTTCCTCACAATCAGATCAAAGTCAATCGCAAGCGTTCGTCTTCGGTATCATCCCAGGTGTCTGATGAAAATGATGTGCCAGTAGGGAAATTTCGAACTGATATCTCTACCATAGATTTTGAAAGGCTTCTCTCTTTGGCATTAAAGAGTGCTGACAGTCACATTGACGATCACTTTGCGAATTTCGGTAAAATAATTGCACACAAATTACGGTCAATGGAAGCAACTCAGGCCATTTATGCTGAAAAAATAATTGGCGATGTTCTATACCAGGGACAGTTGAAAATGTTGTCTACATTAAGTACACATCAATTTTTGGGAGTTGATAATGCAACTGTTTATGTCGAGAATCATACTAAATGATTCCCCGCTATAGAAACTTAATAGTAAATTTAATCTAAATAATTATAAGAAAAAATACATACTTACATTAAATTTCATAATCACAAGTCGTGTTTTAATATTCTTGTTTTATTAATTATTAATTTTTTTTCTTAGCATTGCTATTGCCATTAAACAATTCCAAGACATAAGTTATTAAATGGTGTTTTCTGTGTGTTTGCGTCTATATATTATAGCACATACATTTTTTCAAATTTTAATGGGCTAGCCAAATTAGCAAAGCAAATATTATAATGGAATTTTAATTTGTACTCTAAAAGAAAATTTTGCAGCCTCAATTATGTCATATGTGTAATCTGTCGTATTCTTTAGTTGTAAAAACAAGTAAACGTAGTTTTTAATAATTTTATTCAAAATAGTTTTTGCGTCTAATTACAAGCCCTATTTTGAATTCGGCATTTTTTTTTTGTAAATTTTTAAACGTTGCTCCTTTCGATAACTTGCTCAATCGATAGAAAAACGTTGTTTGGTAACATTCGTTTATTTTTTAAAGCAATAAATTAATACAACGTGAAGCTGTAACTGGTTATGGAAGTCGCTTAAAATAAAATCCGTAAATTTTTATTTATCACTTAATTTCTCCCAATGATAAAACCAAAAAGAAATGCCTTTAAAGTTGCTTGAACAGTGAAATACAAGGAGGAAAGTTTCATTATTGATTATTCTATTGGATGCCTCTGCTTATGGCAAGTAAGTTACCGCACAATAAAAACTTAAAGCAAAAGGTGCTGCTTATAAATAATTAAAGTGTAGGACTTGTCAATGTTATGCAACAAATTTGGATTCTACAACAAATTTAATTCTTTTGAACCGAGAATTAATGTGTACAAATAAAGTTAGTGGAAATACATATTAAAGCGGTTAGAAAATTCAAATTGTTTATTTAATGGGAAATGTTTATATGTATATAAAGTTCAGTTCAAAACTGTCCTTTACTAACTTTAATTAAATACACATGTCTATATATATTTGATAGAATTAGGTAACAGGTAAACAGATTTTCATTAAATGTATGTGATTTGTATTGATTGTTAGTGCATTGGTTTTTCAATTTGATTTACTTTTACAGAACTGAAGATGTCTCACAAGTCTTGCGTTGAATTGAGCGAAATTCGAAAACTGGATAAAATTGTACGACAGTGTGAGCTTTATTTGTCAAATAACAATATGGATTCATTGAATAACGAACCATTAAAGAAACAAGGCGGCCTGAAAAAAAATTGCATCACAAAATCCAATAAGTTCGTTGAAAGGGAACTATTTTCTCTCATGTGCAATTTAAATAAAATAGAAAAGAAACAGATATTTGTTTCAGATATACTAATTAATGCAAGCATGTTTGACGATAAAAAGGAAAGTCAGTCAAGATATTCCAAGCATGTGTCGGATCATAATGTTTTGCTTTATCATAAATTTGTGCGATATAGTGACAGTAATGCTCTAAGTATAAAAACAAAACGAAGTGGCAAATCTGTGGAGAAAAATAAATTGAATTGTGTATTCTCACCGCTAATGAGTGAAATAAATTCAAAACGAGAATGCATAAAAAGGACAAAGGCTAATAAATGCGAACACGAATTCGAATCGAGTAATTACAATAAAAATGATTTGAAAGTTTTCAAACCATCTTATGGTCTTAACGATTGTACCGGCAAATGCATGAAATGTGATAAGAAAAAATTGTATTTTAAGTATCAGAATACGCTAAAGAAAAAATGTGAACTTTTTTGTTCATATGATATCTTGCCAAAAAATAATATTGAAATTGCACAGCAAAATAAATGCAATAATACAAATAGCAAACCCTTCGATTGTGTGTTCAAAAACACAAAGTATAATTCATCGGAAAAGGGAGCTCAAAATATTATGGCCGATCGCTATGACGACATTTTGGATAAAGAAGCATTACTTGGATCAAAAAGCGAAATTCGTCTACCGGATCCTGTGGACACGGTAAATAATATACTGAAACCATTTTTTGGACTCCAAAATACTTAGTATATTTCCAATGAGAATTTTTTAGTTAGTGGTTGGTATGATTGATATTAATGTAAATGGTTTTTTGTTCTTTCTTTCTTTTTGTTTTTAGGTACTTTCACTTGGTGGCAATATCATTCATGATCAGAAATTACAAAATAATACCTATCATAAATGGACACTCTTACACTATTCCCCATTTAAAGCTGTTTGGGATTGGATTATATTAATCTTAGTTATGTATACGGCGATATTTACTCCTTATGTAGCTGCATTTCTTCTCGGTGAACAAGATTATCAGAGGAAAAATAATATAAATACGGATCCCATTGTTATAATTGACTTGATTGGTAGGTATTGCGTACTTTTTCGCAGAAATTAATTTCCTTTAACTAATTAAATATCTCACAATCAGTCGAGTGCGACTTTGGGCGAAAACTTTGATATCTAAATGCTGAAATTGCATTCAAATGGCTTATTATATTTTCTAGAATGGATTTTATAATAAATTAGATATCTATTCCTTTTGAATCACAAACTAAACAAGTTAATATACATTTCAGTGGACGTTACATTTATCGTAGACATTCTAATTAATTTTCGCACTACGTTCGTTAATGGTCAAGATGAGGTTGTCTCACATCCAGGACGTATTGCTGTGCACTATTTAAGCGGATGGTTTCTCATCGATTTAGTGGCTGCTGTTCCATTTGACTTGCTTCTCGTTGGAAGTGATACCGATGAGGTAAGAATACTTGACACATTCCAAATGTATACCTTGAATATATGAGAACTTCCACAAATGTTCGGACTTCATGTTTTAGGAAGTGGTCGTCCGATTCTATTAATTTTGCAAGAGTAAAAGTTTTCAGCTCGGTATTATTATTATTAAAGAAATTGTGTCTGGGCTTTACTTACAAAAAAAATATAATATATTTCCTTAGCTGGGTTCGCCATTAATTGCGAACTCTAAGAGTTAAGTTGATATACTTTGTTAAAGAAAGTATTTAGCTATTTGTGATTCGTATGAGTAATAAAATTAATTAAATATGACTTCACACATTTCGTTACTTAAAATTTGATTGAAAATTTCAAAGAGATGAGTAGAACTGGAAATTTCATATGTAATTGTCAAAAATGTACCAAGACCGATGAAAAATTGCAATTTAATTTGAATTTCCAAATAGCTGACCTGATTTTTGGATCCGTTGACTTGGTTCGTTTTATTTGAATCTTACATTTTACACTTTTTTTGTTCTTTATTTTTTAAGATAAGAACAAATTCTCTTTATTGATTCTATACCCATCCTGTGCTTTAAATTATATACGCGAATAACCTGGTCCCATAGGAGTTATACAATTTGCTAAAAAAAGAAGAAAATTATTATCTATATACTCCCTTAGGAATCCCTTAATAAATTATTTCGCTTTGATATCCTTTTTAGTTTGGTTTTATTTAAAAGTTAACTATTATTGCGCTTGGTATCGTGGAGCGGTTAGTTTAGTAACGCTGACTAAGGATTGCAATTGCTCTGAAAATAGCTTGCCTTATGCGTTCGACAAAGTTTCTAGCTATGTTTTTTGATTAGTAATCAAAATATTTGGAGCTGGAATTGCTTCCTTCATCATCATATAAGTACCTACAACATATTTTAGAAAGAAGATCGAGTGAAATGAAATTAAGTAACATTTAAGTATAAAATAATACAATTTTTTTGTGATTCTTTAAATTATCTCTTGTAAATGATACCATAATATTTTGCAGCTTGGCTTGGATAACGAAGAGGTATTAAAAGTTGGAAAAAAACCCAACTATTTACTTTGATCAGAACACATAGTTATCTCAATAAATTTTATTTTAAAATGTATATAATTTATTCCTCTATTAGTTGACGCATAACAGGACAGCTTTTTTCAAGCCACTCACTATTTCAAATTCAATTTCAAAATATTTACCAAATATACATATATATTTGATAGTAGTCTGCTACAATTTTGTTCTTAGTATACCTACCACATAATATGTATTTACATTTAGCTGAAGGAGATTTGCCCAAACTTAAAGTTCCCTTACAATCCATACCACTAAAAATAGCCAGAAGATAATGATTAGATCGGCTAAAGACAATATGTATCTATCAACTAGTTAAAGTTAGGAGTTTATATTATATGTAAATATTAGGAGAGCATAGTTTAGCAGGTGGTGTAATTTCTAATTTCATCGCAAACCATTAATAATTGTTTTGATTTCTTGGCATTTTTAGTTGATATTAGATTTATTAAACTTTGACTTCTATTTAATATAATAATTGTAGAAATAGAAAAAGAAATATAATGTCATTAGACAAGTTGAACTCTAACATCAAAAAAAATAATGAGTATCAAAGCATATTTGTAAAATTATTATCCATCTCTTTGGAATTTGAATAATAAAGTTTAAAAATTTAATAAATTTGCAGCCTGATTTGGCATGAAATACTTCCATTTTCTTGGCTAACTGATTGGGATCGAATTCGAAAAAAAAACCTGATAATGATCCTCTTAAAGAGACATGCCACAATTCAATAACAGAGTCATTGTACATACATATATATAATAATAAAATAACAAATTGTGGTATTTTTGTTACAAATAAAACTAGTTTATAAACTTGTGGGATTTATCAATTTTATTTATTAACTTAATAGCTTTGTAAAAATTAGATAAAAGTATTTGTTGTTCATATTTATAGAACTGAACCGCTCAGTTATTTAATTATCATATGATATTATTAAAGCCATATGTTTGTAGCTCTGGTCAAAGCCAAGAGAACTTAGTGCAGCGGTTCATATACACAAATATAGTATTTATTTATAGAAATATTTATTTAATAGAAATAATCGAATTCTTAATCAATACCAAAATGATTCAAATTCAAACGATACTCTAGAGAACATGTTTAGAATCTTATCTCAAGTCAAGGATTTCAATTTTTAACTGATATATTTTTTATATTCAATTTAGCTCTAATTTGAAAGAAATCTTTTCTTTTTTTGGTTAACAATTCGAGACTGTTTTTAAATCAAATCGGTAAAATGTGTTCCATATGATTGTCACAGTTGATGCGAGATGTAAATATATTAAGGTCCATTTATAATATAATACATTTTTTAAAATAATATTTAGACTATTCCCGTCCTTTTTCACCATACAACTACAAATTAGAAAAGTTGTAAAATACAAATTCTAAAACCAGGCCGCCAAATTTCTTGCACGCAAGTGCATGCCTATGTATGTTTCTACGCAAAAAGAGCACTCTGAACAATTAACGCTTTTTATGATGCTAACTAAACCAGGTTGAAATGAAAAATAATATCAATATCATTCGACACACAAAGCTATTTTATTTTCCAATCACTTAATATATCAATAAACAATATCTAACAACAACCACACCAAGGTATTTTGACAAAATCAATTTCTGATTTGTGAAAATATTACTTGAAAATACCAACTAGTTTATATTGATCTTAATTAATTAATTGCCTCATGATTATTGTTGTTCTTACGATTCTTTTTAGACAACCACTTTAATTGGACTCCTAAAAACGGCTAGACTTTTGAGGCTTGTTCGTGTGGCAAGAAAAATTGATAGGTATTCGGAATACGGGGCGGCTGTGTTAATATTGCTAATGGCAACGTTTATTTTAATCGCCCATTGGTTGGCCTGCATATGGTAAGTGAAACTATTTATAAATTTTTAGTAACTAAAAGTGCAAACGATCAATTTATTTATTCCCAAAAAAATCTCTAGGTATGCAATTGGAAATGCCGAAAGATCGATGGCTTCAAAGAATACTGGATGGCTGCATTCCTTGGCCTATGATATTCAAGAGCCGTATTTTGACAATAAAACAGGAGGACCCTCTATTAAGGTAATTATACTTTAAGCAATCGATGTTTTTACCTTAAAATGTAATCGATTTTATCAATAAGTACTTTTTACGTACAAGACAGAGAACAGTTCGAGTATGAAGATTTATTATTATTACTATTATTCTTAGTATAGAATATAGTTATAAACTATAAAAGTAACTATGTTTTAGAATTACTAGCAAGTAATTACACTAGCCAGTGATTTAGACAACTCATTTATTGAGGATTGGTCATCATTATAACTAATCTTAAGAAAAATCAAATCAAGCCTCAATTCCAAAATACTCCAAATGAAATGATTAGGGCAGACATTTGATCAAAGCACGCAAAACTTTTCGATTACGAGTAATGCAGAATTTTATCTCATTTCGAACTAATCTAATCAATTGAGTAATCCAGACATGTTCGACTACTACAATTACTCGCACATATTCATAATTGACTGCTTAAGAATAAAAAAGCAAACTATGTTGTGGTTAAAAAAAAAAAGGATGACAAAGAAACGTAATGTCTAAGTTTTATCCTTCCCTTTTTCGTCCATATCAATTTGATTCGATTTCTTGGTTTTATAACTAATCTATATCCTTTTGAAATATATAAAAAGATGTCTTTCATAATAATTCTTAACAAACATCAATAAAACATAATCGAGTACTTGATTAGAAACAGTTCTCCTGTACATAATATAATATAGTATCTTATAATATTTTATATATATACTTTTCTTTCAGTCCCGTTACATTACTGCCTTATATTTTACATTTACTTCTTTGACTTCCGTTGGATTTGGAAACGTTGCTCCTAATACTGATGCTGAGAAAATATTCACCATATGTGTAATGCTTGTAGGATGTAAGTGAAGAAAATCAATTCTAGCATCACGTTCAAAAACTAATATCATCATACTGACCCAAAGAAACATTTTTGCGAAATCTAAACTAGAAATAAACACATTAATATATGTACATATATGTGGGGAGGGATAAAAATACAAACCTTTAACTAACAAAATTCCCGTCTTCAAAATGATCATTCCAGCTCTAATGTATGCAAGTATTTTTGGAAATGTATCTGCTATAATACAAAGACTTTATTCGGGAACCGCCCGTTACCATACTCAAATGCTGCGAGTTCGCGAATTTATACGATTTCATCAGGTATGTTAAGTCTTCGGAGGAATCCTTCGTTTTATGTGTTAGGCAATCATACGAGAATATATTTTGCACCATTCAACAGATTCCAAATCCACTCAGACAAAAACTAGAGGAATATTTCCAACATGCTTGGACATACACCAATGGAATTGATATGAACTCTTTGCTTAAGGGATTTCCAGAATGTCTTCAAGCAGATATATGTTTGCATCTCAATCGCAAATTATTAACCACTTGCTCAGCATTTGCCGATGCTAGTCCGGGTTGTTTGAGGTAAGCTTTTACTACACTCATTCACATACAGAATATTTATATAAAATTTTTCATTTATCTATAATTTTATAGAGCCTTTTCGCTGAAATTTAAAACAACTCATGCACCACCTGGCGACATTTTGGTGCATAAAGGAGATGTTCTAACCTCACTATTCTTTATAGCTAGAGGATCAATTGAAATTCAAAGAGATAGTACCATGATTGTTATATTGGGTAAGTACTACAACTAACCCCCATTAACACATTTTGGACCGAGCTGCAAAAATATTGGTTTTATGGCGCAAAGTGACTTTTTTTTGGTAATTAGAAATCCAGAACTGTGGTTAAAAAAATTATGCCTATTTTAGTTTGGGCAAAACCGACTGTTATAAAAGTCAACGGGGTAACTTTTTATTTTTTAAGTTTTTAGATTATATTATAACATTTTGCACTATTTTCATTAAATAACACTTACTTTTCAATTTAAATTAATATTGTACAATACTTTTTATATGAAATATGGTGTTAAAATAAGATATTTGTGAGGAAAAAATAGTATTTAATCTTAAAAGTCAACAAATCAAACCAACAGCGTCAAATAGAGAATTAAAAAAAAACATACAAAAACGTTGCTGGAAAAGTCTAATTGTGGTCCAAAATGTGTTCATAATCTGGTGGAAAATTCATTTTGCTGCCCCAATTGTCGCTCGAATAAAACACAAAAATTCAACAATTCTCTCATTTTTAGGTAAAAACGATATATTCGGCGAGAATCCGTGCATTTATCCAACTCTTGGCAAATCAAATGCAGTTGTCAGAGCTTTGACATATTGTGACATTCATAAGATACATAGAGATGATTTGCTAGACATTTTGGACTCATATCCCGAATTCCTGGATAGCTTTGTTAGCAACCTGGTTATCACTTATAATATGAGAGACGTAAGACATAACCCACTGCTTAAATGAATTTAAACCATTTACATTTATATTTTCTAGGATGAACATTGCGGTGTGGACATAAAACATCGCTATTTGCGAGCAAAATCTTCTGATAAACTAAGAAGTACCAGTGACATCCCATCAATAAGAATGTAAGCTTGGACTAAAATAGTTCCGGAATTTAACTTCACAATTTATTGATGGTCGCTTAAAGAAAATTAATTGCTAATATGAATTATCAAATTGTTGAATGTCAATGCTTTAGGGTTTTGATTTTGAATCCAAAAAAAGAAGCCAGCTATGTGATCTAGAGTTTCAATATTATTTGCAATTCTTTTTTTGACCTTGTTAATTATTGTAATTGGCCAATTTCTTTTGTTTTATTTTATAAAAAACCAACTAAAAAGTTTGATTTATATTCAAATTTATAATAAAAAGTTTTTCTTAAGTGTTTATAATATAAACTTTTTATTAATAAAAAAAGTTCATTACATCATCTTACTGAAGAAGTGTAGTGTCTCTTCCGCCCTTTTTAGTGGGCAGGGCCGGATGTAGATTCTTTATTAGATAGAAAACTCGATATCTTCAGTTAATTAAAAGGAACTAAAATTGTTACAAAATTTTATTGATAACTTATTTAGAGTTATATATTTCTTTGGAACTACATTATTATGATAATAAATTTTAATATTTTTTAGTGTCGGACTACGATATAAAAAGCATAACGTCAATACGGCTATGCATAAACCGAAAAACGATAATTCCGGAGACCTTAATATTTTTATAGAAAATGAAATGGAAAACTATCACTTGGACTTATTTGAGCACAATAATACATAGTGACATAGATTAAATAGTTGTTATATCAAGTGATATTAAGTGATTTTAAAATTATAATTATAAAATTTTCTTCCACTATTGTTTATAAAGTCGTTGTCCAATGCCCTAGTTTAATTATTTTAGTTAATGTTTTTGAAAGTATTAAAAAATTGTTTTAAACTCAATTATTTAATAAAAATTTATACAAAGTTTACCTTTAATGGCACTAAAGTCGCAAATAGAAAATAGAAATAAAAAAATATATAATTATATTAATAAAATTCTTATTATTTAACAAATACTACTCGTTTTTTGAAGTTGCCCTTTTTAGGGACTTTAAGTTCTGGAAAGTCCATTCGAAAGAAATATTCAATGAAAGAAATTTAATATTGAATGATAACAATTTATTGTCTACAAGTCGCTGTGTTACCAATAATTTAAATACTCTTACAAACAGTTGTGTACAAGTAAATCCTTAATTTGTTTTGATAACAAAGATATAACTTCCAAAATGTTTAGCAAGGATGCTCCGATAAACAAACCAATTACTCCTCCGATTGCAACTGTCAATAAGAGGTGTTAGATGTTAGTTTTAATGCCTAATATCGGTTTTAAATACTAATACCTATACTTCAAATCGTATTACCTACTAAATCCAACTTTGTTTGAGTTACTGTACGATAATATCGAGCTGATGGCGCACTAGCGATTTCGATTTCGACGTAATTTGCATCAGGATATTCTTCGGATTTGGTTTCACGTGAACTAATTGTTAGAAAGATTACAAATAAATAGAATTTACTTAATAAGGTAAAACCAGATGGTCTAGCTGACATTATAATAGTTGACAAGTATACCAAATTTAAAAGCTAAATTAATATAGTTTATAATCGCTCACCCAACATAATTTATCTGTTGCTCCACACAAGATGGCAAACAAGCCAAAGTTGTTCCAACAAAGTCTTTTACTTTACCAGAAAGATTTGCTAAAATATGGTGGAAAAAGGTATCGAAATGAATTTCCAAATTTTAAAATGGAATAACAAGGAAATTTACCTTCATCCAAGCAGGATAATCCTTTAATACCGCAATATTTCGATGAATCTAAGCGACAAGCATTGATATAAAAATCTGATAAATAAAACTTAATGAACTTGCAGTTTACCTTCTTTAGAATTGGCAAACAACGTGCAATTGCATAGCTTCACCTCCATTTCATTTCTGATTTGAGACATGCAATTTGAAAAACTGGAAATATACATATTTTTCAAAATACACTTATTCTCCTTTTTTAAGCTATTGATTACAGGGATCAACTCACCTATAAAAAATATGTTTATCATTACTTTCTGTGGGAAATTTGCACATTCGTTGATTAACGTTTTCGTAAATTACATCGTCATTGTTATAGATCTCTTCGACATTAAAACTGTGAACTGAAGGATCGGATGCAATCGTGTACGATACAGCATTAAAATACGGAACATCCTCTGGGCTGTGAATATAGAGCTTAAAATTGCATTTATTATTCAAATGAATACCGTTTATAACCATAAATATAATGTAATATTCTTTAAATTATTTAACAATTTTTACTTACGTCATATCGATAAGTAAGTCCACTGCGTAATATTAGTTTTAGATTTCTGTATTTATCCGAGGGCGAATATTTCAATGGCATTAAATCAATAGTTTTGCTGAAAATAATTGCTTAATTTAAAAAACTTTGGATCTTTCATTATGATCAAATATGTCTGTGGTTATCTGACTTAATAACTCACTTTGTACCCAATTAAAAAACTTAATGAAGTACAAATATTTCAAGTTTACTTACTAATCCAATAAATTGTTAGCAAGAAAGCAATATCCCATTTCAAGTTCATGAAATTTAAATATATCTTCGCAATTTGCCATTAGTTTTTCAGAAAAGTATATTTTTTCCACAAATTGATTGCAAGAGCGAGCCAGTAACTAATCCAAAATTCGGAATTATAGAACAAAATTTTAAATGTTATTTACCTAAATATTCCCTACCCTTCTTACCTCTTTTCTCATATCCAAAATATCAACTCCGCAGGTTGAATTCAGATCTTTGCAATACTCCCCTTTTATATAAAAATTATTTGGATTCACAAAGAGGTAATCGAAAATGGTTCTTATATATATATAAGAGGGAGGTGCATCGCCAGCGACTCTCCTTTTGACAGCATTCGAAAACTCGGATGTTATTCGATTCTTTGATAAGCAAATACTAACCGCTGGAAATGTATTTGTCCAGCGAATGTAAGTAGTTGTTACTCCGATACTGGTCGAATCGGTATTGTATCGGTTGATTGTTAAAATAAAAATTGATGTCATGTTCCAACCAGAAAGAAGAATCACACATAGCCAAAACAATCTGCAAGAATTTGCATTTTTTTTTAGAAATTTGGAAAGAATTGAAGGTAATAATAATACCTTCTGGATTTCAGATTTTTTCGGAAAAATCCTAAAAAACTTCTTAACTTTTCGTTTGCCATACTTGACTGAATTTCAAATTTCTCTTTATGTTTTACCATTGAATACGCCGACATTTCGAAAAATCAATATTTAAATAAACTAGTAATTAAAGCGTGTCACAAATTACCTTATATCTTTAATGGATATGTCAATGTATTTTTAACATGCTAAATTCAACAAAATCTTCTTCAAAATGAGCTTATCAGTCATTCATCATGTTTCAATGAACATTTAATCAATTATATTTTATAAAAGTCTTATATAGTTAGATATGTGTTGATACGTTTTATTCACTACTTAAATATATGTGCTTATATATAATGTCTAACCGAATTTACAATTAGTGAGAAATGAAAATCATATTATTTTTTGTATTAAATTTTGGTTGAAATTAATTAAAACAAGAGCATTGTTTTTATAAAATGCAATACAATTCGTGCATCAATTCAATATAATCATTATTTGATACAGTTACCTTAGTATGTATATACATATAGATATATATGTATGGATCCATATATAAACGAAAGTCTGTAAGTGCTTAAAATATTTGCGAATCTGGAGAGGAGCTAGCCAAGCGTGCATCTTTATGCTCTACAGCGCGAATGCTGTACTCTGTTTGCACAAAGTGCATTTAGTTGCAGACTCCAAAGACTAAGACTAAGCAGTAATAACAAACTTTACAATTAACAAAACCATTTTCAGATGATAAGACTTCTTTTTTTTCCAGATACTGCAAATTATTGCTAAAAACTTGACTTTATTTCTAAAGGAATTAATTCGCGTCTAACTTTTTAAGGGACTTTTTTTGTGTATTATGTATTTCAAACACCTTTTTTCAATTGTAGGTGATTAGCTTGTTGAAGTGGCTTTAACTTTTAATTGGGCATCTCTACTAAGATGGACGCGTGTTTGAAGTTTATGCATGTTGCATTTATCTTTATATATGTATATGTTATTGTTCATATATTATTATGGTTATGTACCTACAATATAGCCCATAGTTAGTTATATGCATTCGTTCGAATGTACATATGTATGTCTGTAAATTGGTCCACCACCTCACTCAAAATGTTCAACAAGCGAAAGTAGTCATTAATAGCCTCTAGTAAAGTGTAAATCTACAATATGTTCGGAAAATTCGGCAATGCTATCATATTATTTTATATTGTGATAGGTAAGCGTTTGACAATAAATTCGTTAATATTTATCTATAAAATTAAACAATTTAACAAAGTGCTAAAAAATGTTTTAAAAAGATGAAACTTACAAAAAAATAAATAAAGTTCATTTCGATTAAAATGAGTGTCTCTTAAAAATATATAAATATGCAGACAGTAAAGATGTTTATAAAACAGTTGCAAAAACAAATTGTTGTAAAATTTCATTACTAAAGGATTAGTGATTGATGTGATTAATTTCTCTATTTCTAATTCTCTTTATAATTAGTGCCTAATACCGAGATATACATATTACCTGTGAATGCCTGAAATTTAAATTAATATTTACATTTATAATTACAATTTCTATTAAAAAACCAAATATTTATTTGTTGCAAGTTATTTTTGAAACAAATAATTACCTATATTTGTTTACGAGTATGTCTAATTTTTATAAGTTTATCTTTTAGGTACAGTTTGTATATTAAAAAACATTTACGTGTCGTCCAATTATATTGGCCATCAACGAGGGGTATGTTCAATTACTTTGCAATTATAATGCCAAATTATTTAATACTTTTATTATTGGCATAAATTGAAATTATCAAACCTACAGCCTATGATTATACCAAATATAATATAATCACACACATAAAATATAATATATGTTTTCCAAAAACCTCCAGATATGGCCAATTGATCCTCGTTCGCTTTATATATATCAACAAATGAAAAGTCAGCAACCGAAGACGTCAAGGAAAATGTATTGGTTCAACGCTCACGCTCCCATATTGTTCGGAAAACTGCAAATGTCTAATAATATGAGAGCAATGCACATAGTACCGAGATATATGCATACCAGCACTGAAAATCGTGGATTAATGGGAAACACACAAAGGTAACAACTTTCACTTACATTAAAGATTAAATCAAAATATTTTAAATTTATAATCCATCCAGGACCAGCTTACTGCATGCCAACAATGTCTTATCATCAGTTACTTCAATGAAATACAAAATGCCTGACAACTTTGCTCTCAGTTCGACGACAACACAGCTGACACCCCTTGTAAATGACTTTCAACACAATGATAAACAAAATTACACCGAATATTTAAGGATGACACCAAGTACCAGTACAACGTACCTTCAAAATAATGATAAACCTAAGAGGTCGGAGTATAACTTCAAAAACGATTGGACCGCATGTCCCGAGCATATTATAAGCCCAACTAAACCTAGTGCAGATTGTTTCACAGGCTTATCAAATAATTATCACAATGATTATCCAACAAGTTTGGAGGATAATGCAGTAACTATAACGACAACCAGCCTACCATACTCAAATTATATTACACACACCTACTTCACATTGGATGATGTGATTATTCCCCGAACAAGAACTCCGTTCAAGTACTTGCCCAGCCAAAAAACATTTACCACAGAATCGGATCCTGAGACGAGATTTATTCCAACAACTGAAATGACATTGGACAATTTTGATATTGTTAATTCCGATGATGGTTCTGAATCTGTGGAATATACTAAACAAACAATGGAACCATTTATACCAATAATGGAGACGAGAATTGAGGAAATAAAGATAACTACACCAATACCAGAAGTTACGACCGATGTCGAACTCGATTTGTTGGAAAAACCAAAACCTACCACAACAAATTTGACAACACCACTGTCCACATTATTATACCAAGCGCAAGATTTGTCAAACTCTTCCAAGGAACTGTGTAAAAATTGCCGAGACAACTTCACAAGTGTTATGAGTCCGACAATGGGTGGATTAAGATTAAAGTCAATCAACGATTTGCGCTTGAAGTTAAAAGAAACTTATCAAAACAGTTTAAAGATGGTTAACACTCACAATGCCACTCAAAAGGTTAATACCACTTTGGTGTTGCCTAGAACACATATCAGCCGAAATCAAAAAAAATACCGGATATTGACATCTACAAAAAAGACACCAGTCCACACATATCCTAAAGTTACAGAGATGGTTAAACCGAATACTAAACGTAATAAAACTAGTCGAATGTACATTCGACGCAGAATCGTCGAAACGAACAGCACCGTATTGGATAATTCAATTAGGAATATATCAAAAGAAATTAGCACTACCAAACAACCAAAACAACGACCAATATCAATAAACACTCGATCACCAAAGAAACTTGACAAAGAACCAAGTTCAAGTGTTAAGCCAAAACTTGCCACAGATGGAACCACAGCTGAGAAGGTTTCTGTGGGAACAGAGTCAGCAATTATGACAATATCTAGTGGAAGTCCCAAACAAGCACGCAGACCCATATTAAAATTTAAACAATATCAACGTAATGGAAATAAATTAAATTCCTTGGACTATGATACGGTTGTGCCTCCACTTCCAATTGAAGTATACTTTAAAAAAGCCAATCAAAATTGAAGATATTAATCCAAAATTCTGGTGACTACCCCAATATTTATATAATTAATCCAATCCAATATATGTATGTCTCTATTCTATATAAACTATTGTATATTTTTGATTGTTATTAAAATTTCTTTACTCTAACAACAAATAACAAATTTCCCTTACTTTACCGTAGCTGTAAATTGTTCAATTAATATGGGCCTAGCCTCTTTCCAGTTTATAAACCACAAGTTTATTATTCGTATGCAGACCACCACCCTCCACTTTAGGTAATCAAAAACATTATTTATTGAAGTTGACGTTTAGGTAAAAAATTTATTGGCAAACGCGTATTTTGTTGCATAGTATTTCAAACATAGATGCTTCAAATTTCAGTTTTATTTGTACAATAATTAGAACCAAATTTAAAAGTTGTGTCAACTAGCTTATAACAGCATCTTTGATTAAATTTACTTCAGATGTAAATGCAACATAGTTTTACAACGACACCTTTTCTTTATTTGTCCAGAGCAGTATTAGTCTTAATTGCGATAATACATTCCTCGCCGCAAGACTTAAGAACAGTGCACTGAAAATAGAAATGCAAAAATATTAGCATACACTGATTTAGTTTGTCTTAAATATGTAGGTAAACAGCAAAACAAGCTACCGTCTCATTTAGTCAGTATAAATAGGTTTGAACGGATCAGATCTAGTAGCAGATCTCTTGTTAAATTATATGAACCGGCAAATGCAAAAATGTCTAAGGAAAATTGCAGTTTAAGTTTGCAGTGACGTCTGGATTCTGAGCCTGACATATGTTGAGTTTAATTGAAATCTTTTTTTTTAACTGCATTTCTCAATAGCTACTATGATATTTATTATTGTATATTCGCTATATCCAATATGTGGCACTTAGGCGTTAGCTAGTTTTTAATTAATTTTTGTTTTTCTTACCAGCAAATCCTTGCCATTATCAAAATCGGAACGCAACTGATTGCCCAAATCACCATCGGGAACCTTCAAGTCTTCACGAATATCACCACCGTCTGACATTAATGTAACATAGCTATCGTCGCTGATATCAGTCAACTGATAATCTTCGCGCTTAACATTAGGGACATCCATGTTATGAGTAGATGGGCATATATCTTCGTACCTAAAATAATAATAGATAAAAATTTATATTATTGATTTTCTTAGCATTCATTAACAAATATTAAACTTCATAGAAACCCCAACAAGGAGCCAATTAATATAGAAAACTTGTAGTAATCATTTTTTTTCACAAGCCGGCTTTTATAAATTTTGCATGACAAATACACTAATACACCCGGATCATTATTATTTATGACATTTAAATAAATAACACAATAAACATTTCAATTTGCTGGAGGTCAATTATTTTTTTTTTTTGGTTTTTTGGCATTACATACTTCTTGTTTGAGAAAATGTCGATTCCAACCATGTGAACTTTAGCATGACCGTGTTTTCCAGTTTTTGAGGTGGACATCTCGACAATTTTGCATGGCCTGCCCTTTAACATAACAAATCCGTTTTTGCGTAATGCTGAGCATTGCATCGGATATGTCAACGATGCTCCGGAATCAGAAGGACCGGTATGATCATGATCATCGAAATCAGCCATTGTCTCGCTTTTAAACCAGATGTACAATTATACAAAAAATATCTTTAAAGAAACAGAAAAATAAAAAGTCAATTAGTTATATTTTTTAATTTATAATAGATAATTTTCTTATTTTTACCAAACCGGTGCAGTTAAAATATTATAAAACAGTATAGGCGTTTTTTTTTTTTTGTACTATGGACGCCAAAGAATGTATGTACATGCATATCTACATACGTACTGATGTCAGCGTACATATGTACATACATATATACATACGTACATATGTATGTATGAAAATTGTTAGGCACTTCACATTGTTGTATACAAATGTCTTTGGCAAAAAATTGCAACTCAGGAAAACCAAAAAAAAAAAGAACTAAAAAATGCACGAGTTTGCGGTATCTATAAATGTAGTGGGAATGTAAAATTCAATACGATACACATGGATACTTTGCCTCAGACATTTGTCTATTGTCTCTAACACGCATTCATTTAAAAATGCTAATATGTAAGGCGATAACGAAAGTAACCCAAAAAATGCATACAAAACCACAGGTAACAAATATTTCAGCTTCTTTAAATGCAAAATGTATATTAAATTACTCACATGCGATGAAGCAGACCGTTCCAGGCGAAGATGGGAAACGAAAGAGCTTCTATAAAACTGCACACGTTTTGTTTCCGGTCAATAACCACCAAACGCCAGGTCGATTGTGCAAAAAGAACAATTTTCGTAGCAGTTTATCGATGAATTTGGAACGGTGGAAACGGAACACCAACGTAATTTTTCACATGAAACATTCGTCGAACTTGTATAAAATGGAATGTTGACTTTTGAAAAATGTTTATCGCTTCAAAAAAAATTTTTTATTAATAAATATGTATATCGCGTCAATTTTTGTTTTAGTTAATGCAGACCTTCCTTCTATAAAATTTATCGAAGAATTAAAAACAGCTGTTTGGTACTCTATTAATATTTGCTCTTAAAGTTCATTCTTAATTTAAGATATCTTTTAAATTTGATTATATAGGTACAAAATTATAGTAATAGGTTAATTTAAGGATCTAACTCTTCTTATACAATATCATGTTTTTTTACCATGCACCCACACTTAAGGTGGAAGCTTTTCCGACCCCATAAAGTATGTACATACATATATTCTTTATCAGGATCAACGAGTCGACTTGATTTGCCCGTTTGTCCGTCCGTCTGTATAAGCACCTAGAACTAGGAGACTATAAGAGATAGAGCCACCTAATTTGGTATATAGACGTGTGTAGTATGTAAATATATAAAGTTAATTTCAATATTGGCCACACGCCCCCAGAATTTACATAAAACTGATTTTCTTAAAAACTATAACAGCAAGCTACATCAAATTTGGTATACATATACATATACTCGTTTAGCTAGCGCGCAAATGTTAATTGCTCAAAATTTTTGCCACGCCCACTTTCGCTCTCCCAAATGAAAAAAACTGATTTTCCCGAAAACTAACAAAGTTAAATCCACCTAATTTGGTATGTAGATTTCTTTAGTATGCGGGCAGATAATGATTATTAACTTTTTGCAACGCCCACTTTCGCCTCCATTAATTAGAAAAAACCGATTGCCTGTCGAAATTGATTGACTGTACCAACCTACCAAATTTTATTGATATCGGGCAAGAACCATGCACAATATACGTAAGAACGTATTTTACTAGGAGATCCATAAGGACGGAGTTGGCCGTAGCGTAGCGGCGGCGCTAGAGTGCTCGTGTGTTTGTAGACTGAGCGAGATAGCATATGCATAGATTTGGTTTTTGAAATTTTTTGTTCAATTGGTTTAAAAGACAATAAAACAATTGTATTTATGTTCTTTAATTTCTTTTATTTAGAATAGTATTAAACAGTCCAGTGAATAATAAACGTATTTATTTTTGTATGTTTTTATTCTCTCTATACATTTTGTCGAATTTTTTAATTATGGAAGCCATAACTAACATAATTTTTGAGATTATCGTAATCAATAAGCTTCGAGTCCTTGCTTTTTGTTGTCTATGATTTTTAAGTAAAAATAACATATGCAAACGTAGATTGACTGTCTAGAGAAGAAAAGAACAAATACAAAATATATTTTTTCCCTTTTCGCCACCGTATTCCGTGTCATTTGCAATCCAGTATTCTGAAAAGAAGTTTAAAGCACCGCAAGTTGCTTGACATACATAGCTTTAATAAAATACTCTGAGATGATATGTGACAAATACTTTATACAGTTGACTCTTCGCTATTTATTTAGGTGTGAAAAAAGAATTTTAATGTATATTAATTATACTTTTTGTAGAACTATTAAACTAGTGTCAATCAGATTTTAGACGGTTAGCAAATTCAACTTGTTGAATTTCTTTCCACTCCTTTTTGGGCTTCATTCGTTTGAGTTGTCCATCCCACACCAAGTCCACTAATCCACCTTGCTTAGCAATTACTCCTTTAACTCGATTAGCGAAATCTATTGCTGACTCTCCATCCTGGCGATACATTGGTGGAAGGTACCAGACATCACACACAATTGCCCACGATGTCATCATCATGTAGAGGTATTGCATCATCGAGTATTTGGCGCTATTCCAAAAGGCATCTCCAAATCTTGGATCGTATCTAAGGGTAATAGGAACAGAATCCATTACCTCTCCGTAACTGTTCTAGCAAGATATTTGATTATTTACTTAGTTATATAATTACGTACTTTATAGCCACAGGATATATAACTCCACCAACTTCAAAGCTGCCTTTCTTAAATTGCATTACAGATGTATTGTTAATACATGTGCCCTCCGGAAATATAAGAATCGGTGGATTATTTGGATCCGAAACATGCTGCTTTAATCTTTCTGCGACGGTATGACGATCTTTAGCTTCGCCTCTTTCAAACCAAATATGTGGCGATGCTCTGGCAAGAGCTCTTTGTAAGATACCTAAGAATCCGCCGTGCCTTTGCCCAATCTAAGAAATGTTCCATATATAAAAACGCATTAGTTTGTGAAAACAAAAATGTTGAATAATTTTTGCAAAGATAACAATTACTGCAGTTTACGATTACATGCATTCATTTACAATTACTGGTGGACTCTTACAAAAGACGAAACTGAACATAACATAACTGATACAAATTTTGATTTAGTAAATTAAGTGTAATAAAAATTTTGTTACCGATATAAAACTTGTTTCTGGCTATCAACGGGAATAAGGATATTTGACAATGAACAAAAATTAGGCATTTGTTGTAGACCTGTAAAAATTAATTTTTAATCGTTCACTTTGATCCTACTATCGAGTGCGTTTGAGTACTAAACTGAAATCATGTTTATTATTTCCATAACAAACATACAAATCATTAAATTTGGCGACCTATAGAAAACTTACACAAAATACGACAAAGTGAAATGCATTTGCTTTCTATTATTAACACGATTACAATGAGTGGAATTGACAATAGATATTCAAAATATAATATTAAAACAATTTGAAAGAACTTAAACAAAATCACAAAATAAATTACAAAAATGGTAAAAACGTACGTTTACACATAATTCAAGTTGAGTCGATATCGAAAAATCAGAATGCACGAAATTATATTAAATATTATACAGCATGCACTATAAAATGCATATAACTCTTCGAATTAGGGTCCAAAAATGCATGAAATTCGAAGTATAAGAAACTAAAACTTGGAAATTATAATACCGATTAAGAAATTAAACACGTGTTTTTAGGTTTGTGAAATAATGTATAACTAACAAACGAAAAAAAAGGGTTTAGAAATCACATTGCCTACATATTAGTGAATACTAAATACATAAGTTTTTTACTATTCTTTTTGTTTTGATTGCCTTACCAGAGAGTACGTTGAGTCACACATCAGCACCAGTACGTCAATGGGGCTTGTATGATTTGCGACACAAATACCAGATGACGGCCGATTATCCTCATTATGGTAGGTAATCACAGCGGAGATTGCGCTGGATAGGACACCAAAACATTGCCCAAGTACCTTATGGACAACAGCCCGTTTTTGTTCTCCATCCTTTAGATATCCCACTGCCGCTGTACATAATGTTAACCATACTACCTGGTATTGAAATGCATTCGTGTGAGGAAAAATCGGAAATATAAACTTCATTGTAAATTGAAATATTGAATTTAAAATAGTTTCGTTTCGTCTTATATAGGAAATACTTAATTTAAATACACCTGTCTAGTGAAAACAAATAAAATAAAATGGTATTGTTTGTTAAAGGTTATTAAAATAAATATAATTATACCCCTTAACTTAAAAATCCATCATTGTATTTTTCAAACGACGTTATTTATTATCCTTATTAAAAACACGACATAAAAAATAAATCCCTGCAGAAATCCAGACAAAACAACCTGGACAACGCTCTGTCTCAATTAAAAGTATGAGTAATACCGTAGAAAAACGATTAAAAATAAGGAAGTAGACTAAATGCCAGCAACCTAAGCAAGAATTTAGCACAAACCAACATTGGATTACACAAATAATATATTTCGTTCGCTATGTACAACTCGCAATATCAAACATAATCGAAATTGTAAGAAATTCCATTTATCTCAAAAGAAAATAGGTCTGTATACTTGAAGATTCAAGAGAAGAAAAAAGAGTTATCAGTAGACTTTCAAACCTATTCACACTACGAACTCTTCGAGAATAATACTACGAAAATTGGTAAGCTCAATAGAGCACAATAATCATATCTAATCATCAATTCACTTTATCAACTGGGCAAAGTTACAAACGACTTCAATACAGAAAATTTAAATTCACAAATCATAACTAAGAGAGTACTACTAAGAACGACTTTCACGGAGACGTGTTCAATGCATATCTTACCTGCTTGATGGCCAGTACAAGTCTATTATTTGTTAAATCCACATGAAAATCAACTATTAATATATAGTTTGTAAACAATTAACATAAAGAAACAAATGCATACACACAGTAACGCGAAGACAATTACAGAAGCCAATATTGCAACAGGCATTAGTTTGTTTGACATATAAAAATTAAAATAATTATTATACTATTGTAAAACACTTCATGCATGAAAACCCCAAACAAACTGTGTAACCTAGCAAAAAGATCTTCATCATATTCAATTCATTTTTGAACCACAACGGCAGCTTCGACTGTAATAAAAAACCAATTAAAATATTTTGATAAATTGCAGAAGTTACTGATTTTCTTAAATATATATATGTATACATATATTAAATTTAATATCCAATCGTCGTGAAATTATTTGTTTGGTATGGTTCATTTTCATGCATGATTGGAATAGTATTATAATAATCTTCGAATTTTATATGGAAACACTTGGTAATTAAAAACTTTGTTCTCACCAAAGAAAAAGTGCAGTCGGTTGATAATATTGCCACATCCAATGGGGTGGTATGATTTGCTACACAAAACCCAGAAGTTGTGGGCTTATATTGTTTATTATGAAATTTAATAAGAGCTGACAAAGAACTTGATATAAGACGGAAAGTAATTTTAAACGATAAGTCCGCTAAGGGGTGCCGCAAAAATCGATAAGGTATTAATGCCACAATACTGTTTGTAACAACTGCAAATAAAACCTAGGATAATAATATATTAATTAAAGAATTGTAAAATTAAACGAAAGGCACAAATCATAAATAAACACAACATAATCAACAGAAACAATTTAGGAAAATAATTAAAGTACACACATATACAAATTTATATTCAACTAATGTTCCTAAAACAAATTATTTTTCTTTTGTTTTTTGGTACACAAATATGTTTCAATCTTCAAATTATTATTAATTTGATCATTTAACGCTTAGTTCTAAATCAAAATAAGTTTTTTAAATATCTTGACTTGAATTTTCATATTATCATCAAATTTGATTAGCTATATACATAAATTACAAAGAATTTACTTGCTTCAAAAAATTGCACTTTTCTACTGTTATTAATATGCATTTATAAAAGTTATAGCACACATAAATAAATTAAAAATTTTATTCGGCAGCAAATTTAAAAAATTTAGTTTCCCCTAACACTTTCATACCTTATTTTTGTTGATGACCCACATAGTCTTTTGTCTTATTAGTAAGCAAAATATTTGCCTTAGATCATATAGGATTATATTACATGTTCACCAATATATCACTTACACACCTCTTAACCAAAAACTTATTAATTATTCTCTTCAACATAATTTCAAATATATGTCAAACCAACGTTGTTGAATATATCCTCTTTTTGAAAATATAGGAAACTAGTTGACCTTTTTGCTGTTTTTTTGCCTAATGATATCCATTTGCTTTGACTAGTGTATAATATAATTGTTCAAATGTATACCTTTTTATCAATCGAAGTTGAGACTCGTCCAAAATATTCCATTTATATGAACATTTAAGTAATAGTCATAGATTAGATACTTACACCAATAAAGCAGACTAGTACACGTAGCGGCATTAATATGGTATATCGCACAACGAATCCAACTACCCATATAAGGGTTATTTTCCAGGATATGAATTCATAATGCCTATTGGTACGGGTTAGCATATTCCAGCTCTTAAGCTCTTCAGCTTCAAACCGAGATGTAACATCATCTTCAATGATAGCCTCTATTCCGGATTTAACATAGTCCAAACATTTTTCAAAGTCAAAATTGATTTCTTCCTAAAAAGCAACAGCATCAGTTATCAAAAATGTAATAGATTGTTTTAAATTAATATGATTATAGATACCTTTTTACTGGACACTTGTTTTTCTTGTGTGTTCTCTTGAGCTTGTGGTAGAAGAATTGCATCTCTGGTAATTAATGTCGCTCCATTGAGAGCTTCTTTGTTATCATCATCTTCGACAATTTCCAAACCAAGTTTCTTGTCAGTCTTACTCTTACTCTCAAATTTTTGGTTTTCTTTGGATGCTGTTTCTATGCTGACTCGACCATACTGGAATCCAAAAATATATACTCTTTAGTTATTAATTATGCAATTCATTTATTTTTATGTTTTTGGGATGGTAGTAGTTATCATTTAATAAGCCCCAAAGTCCAAAACAATCGTATCAGAAGTTATTTTATAGAGGTTATAAAGCTTGGTAATATTTTCAGACGAAAAATAACTAAAAAATTGGCATAGAAATTTGGTTAACTTGCATTACACTGATAAAATAGTTAACCATTCGCATGTGTTACCTTCAGTTTGTTAAATAACAATGGTAATCTTTTTTAACCTTCAAACATATCAAATTGCCCAGGTTCATTGACTAAATACCTTGTTTTTTTTTTACTGCAAATGACAAGTTGTTTCATGCACCATTGTGATAGGAAATTCAAACTTGCTAGCAGACATGAACTAATATACATACATATGTATAGGTAAATACATACAAACAAACAAACACATAGAATACCTGACTATATTTACGGACTTTGGAATATCTGATTTTGACACCATTGATATCTAATCACTCTATAATTAGTCATTCAATTGAAAACATAAATGCTCAATATTAGTGACAATTAGCAATAATTTACCTCGAATATCCTTAAGAGGAGGTTCACATACGCTTTACGAACGCCGATAGATTTGTTGATTGCAGACAGAAGGATTAAAAACGATATGAATCCCGTAAATGGAATCCAGCAGATGTTTATTATTTCAGATATCATTCTAATTCATTGATTATATCCCAATTTAATATTTACTACGAAAACGATTTAAGCATTTGTAGGAAAGTATAGCATCAAACTAGGGCTAATAACAATATGCAATGTCTGTTGGGGACATATGCAAAAGTATTTTATCGGTGTCATGCGTCCCGATATCGATTTTTAACCCAAGTATTATCGATTGGTTTCAATTTGATATCGATTGAAACCGATTTATTATTAATAGTTCTGACAATCTAAAAACACTTAAAATGATTTCAATTTTAAAAAAAAATATTTAAAACAAAAATTGATAATTGATGACAGATTGTTTAAGAAAATTTAATAATTTGAAGTTGGCCTTGTAATGCCTTGGCCTATTGTCAGAATCATTGTATTGAAATTGTTTCTTAAAAATTAGATCTTGGATTCTGGGGTTTTAAACAATGCATTTCTATTTTTTCAAAGCTCAGCTACGAAATTTTTGTTTTGTTTTATTAACATTGCATTCTTTTATTTTAAGAAATTCTTAAATTTTCCAAATATATTGGTTGGTCAATGAGTGATAAAATAATCCGGGATTGGCAAATCAAAGTAAAATTTATTGTCGGTTAGACTATATAAAAATATATAGTTTTTGGCATGATTAATTCAATAATTTGTAAAATTAACCATCGACTTGCCGGCAATTTGATATAAGCTTACATTTTTATCTTTACACAAGACTAAAGTTCCTAAGGCCTAAAAAAAATTAAATGTTCAACTGTTATAGGCACATTTATCGAGCAATGCAACGTGGCACGTTCGCTTTATAGAAAAAGGTCACATATGGAATCGACGCCATTGTTTATTGAAATTCTACCCTCTGCTTATTCGATATGGTGGATATCGAATAATTGAAATGTGGAAAAGTGGCAATGTTTGTGTTATGTTGGCAGTGCTGTAACATTATTATTATTATTAATATTTTTTAGTTATAATTTTGCTTCAAAAATGAAGTAAAATACATATATGTATATGTATATTGCAGTTAATTTGTTAAATTGCACACATTTGTTTACACAAACAGTTCAATTTTATGTTAACAACGATGTCAATAAGCAACACCAGCAACATAAACGAAAAAGAAATCGACGATGAGGATATGCTATCACCGTCACCAACAAAATTATCCAATAATCATGTTGTGCGAGTCAATCAAGATATTATAGATGATAACTTGCAGGAATTGTTTGATACTGTTTTAAATCCGCAAGATGCAAAACGCCCGTTGCAGTTGCCTTTTCGTATGCGAAAGCTTCCAAATTCCTTCTTTAACCCTCCGGCTCCATCGCACTCACGAGCAAACAGTGCAGACTCTACATTTGATGGTGGCTCCCAGACAAACATTAACATCAATAAAACTGCCCAGCCGCAGCCAGTTGAAGCAATACAGCAGTCTGGTATCTCTGCTCTCTCCGCTGCAATCTCACAGAACCAGAATCCTATCCAGCCATCACAGAGTCGCCTAGCCGTATATCACGCCCGCGCTCGAAGCAGTCCAGCATCTTTGCAGCAGAACTACAATGTTCGTTCCAGGAGCGATGCCAATGCAAATGCAAACGCAAGTACCCAAGGTCCTGCCTACCCCGATAACAACGTTGACTTTGGGAATAGTGCCGCCAACAACATTGAGCTGGATGGAAATGTAATGACTGGAATAGGAATTGGGCAGGGTCAGGTTCAGGAAATGCCAATTTCCACACAAACTGTTCATAAAAAGCAAAGATCATACGACGTGGTGAGCCCAATACAACTGCAAAGCCAACTCGGTGCCCTGCCCCCAGGATGGGAGCAGGCTAAAACCAACGATGGTCAGATTTATTATTTGAAGTAAGTATGTCAGTAATGGCGTAATTCATTTCTTTTAATTTTATATCATTTGAATGAGATAACAGCTTTAAATTGCTGAGCGCATCTAAATGAGTTTCGAACATTCTTGCCTTTCTTTGTAGCCATACTACGAAAACGACGCAGTGGGAAGATCCCAGGATTCAGTTGCGTCAGCAGCAACATCGGGCAATGGCAGAGCGAATAAAACAAAATGGTACGTTCAAGATCTGTATACTTCATAGGTTTGCTTAGTAAAGTTAACAAAAAAAATCAACAATTTTGGGTTATTATGCTATTGAATTGACGTCAAAGCCTCTAAAAAAAAATTTAACAAAACTAAACCAACCAAGGAATACAAAAAACCCGGACTACTATGATTACATTAGAAAATAAATGTCATCCTGGTCTATAGAATATAATATCGAGAATTGCAATGAGTTATTCTTACATGTTGAGTTTTTAGAATTATAATTTCTTACAATTTTTAAACGCAGTTTGTTGGTCTGTCCTATCCGATCACTAAGGCTAACATTTGTTAGTTCCTTGGTTTAAATGTATGTCGTACCTACTTATAAGTAGAAGTACATATTTAATAAACTGTTTTGTTTTGCTTTTGGTTTTTTTTTTTTATTTGTTTTTGGTTTTTAGATGTTTTACAAACTCCAAAACAAACTGCGACAACTATTGGCCCACTGCCGGATGGTTGGGAACAAGCAGTTACTGAGTCCGGAGATATTTATTTTATAAACCATATTGACCGAACGACTTCATGGAACGATCCTAGAATGCGTAAGTGTAATTCGTAAATTCCGATTCAAGTTGTTAACAACCGACACAATCAGTGTCTTATCTCTTGCAACCTAACCGAAACTTAAAACTAACAGCCCCCTTAATTAGATTAACTTGTTATAAACTTGGATTTCAAATTAAATCCATATACACAGCTAGCAAAAACCAACCATTCATATTCCAAAGTTATTGACCACGTTGCATTATATTTTATTGATCAGAGAGTAACTCAAAAATATCCCAAGTTTTAATTTAGTGAAACCCCATGCTTAAGAATGTCTTTGCATTAATTTATTAATGGGAAATTTCGTTACCTTTTTCCTTTCGTTTCAGAATCTGGCCTTAGCGTTCTTGACTGCCCGGATAATTTAGTGTCATCTCTACAGGTAAATATGCTGCAAGGATTTCGACTATAAGCTAATGTAGAATCTTATGTATAAATTTCATGTTGATTTTACAATTGAAATCAATATTGCAACAAGTTAAAATAGGCTGGGCCTGACATGGTCTTTAAAAATGTTTCAGTAATGGTCAAATTCCATTTTATTTATTAACTTATTTGCAGATTGACGATAACATGTGCAGCAATTTGTTTACTGATGCACAGATTACACCGTCTTCCAACAAACCAGACGATTTGGAATGGTATAAAATAAATTAATACATATATTTATATACCATTGTATTAGACCTACAAGTTTTATATTTTGTATTAATCTAAATTAAATATTTTTGCAAAGTTTTATAGTATTTATTCATAACGATGTCTTTATTTGTGGTCTTTAAGTGGTTGGGAATTGAAAATAGTTCTTGCATGGGCTTACTAAAAGATCAACTGTTTTTTTTTTCAGTTAAAAGGCAGATGGTTACTCGGATAAGTATACTAAATTTAAGCTAAGCAAATTTAATTAAGTTTTGAATAGCCCAAAAAAACAAAGCAACATAATTTTAGTTTTGCTTCTCACATTTCCAAAAGCTACGCTTTTTATACCCCTGCAGAGGGGACAATAAATTAGTTAGATCTTTATAGCGCAGAAATGTAGACCTTTTCAACCTTGTGCCCGTCTGTCCTAAGTAACCAGCCTGAAAGCTGTCCAAAACTTAACATATCTATATATGTTATGTTTCTTATTACCAGAGGAAGGTTTGAAAATTGGGTACATATTATTTACAAACCTGCCATAGGAACACACTTCAAGGGTATAAAAACATTGGTAGCGTCGACGTTAGCTTCTTGGAATAATTGACTAACTAATAAGTCTGACAAAGTGTAACATCTTTCAAACTAGTCAGATAAATTTGTGTGTAAATAACTTACTGAAAAAATGTTTTTTAAAAATACATAATATGTATTACATATATTGTTTACTTTAGTTAATGTTCAATCCCAAACGTGTTTTTTATCCTAATACTGTTTTGCAATCCTTAGATCTTTGTATTATTAACAATAATCCAATACAAATACGAGGATTAAAAAAAACCGCAAAATTTATTTAAACTAAAATAAAGAGCTTTCTTCAATGCTTTCTTTCAATGCGAATGAAAATATTTAAAGGGGTCCAGATATTCTAAATTTGTTAAAACTAATATGCCATCAAGGCTTACAGGTACATATGTATGTATGTGTATAGCTGTATTCAATTGGCCGAAAGGATTTCAACAAATTCAAGTAGTTTCCAATTTATCCAAGCAAGACAAACATATTTGCTTTTTAAAGCTTTACAAAAAATCATATTCTTGTAGTAGGTACCCAATAAATCTAGATAAGGGCATGATACAATCATTTCGTTTTGTTTTTGAAGGGTTACCAGTTGGTCTTCTAATGCGAAATCCCTTTACAAATAAAAAATTGTTTGCATCTCATAATTGTCCACTTATATTTCAAAAGCGACACTACGGTTTAAACGCATAAATTTACTTTGATTTTTTTCCATATTTGCAAAAGATTTTCTATTTGGCAGGATAGCAAAAGCCTTTGTCTTTTTTCAGTGCTCGTCGCCAAATCAGAAGTTTAAAGGGTGTCTCTGCTTTTGCCGACCGGTCACACAAACAAAACTATTCTGCGCAAGAGCAGACAACCCTTTGGGGAAGCTCAGCTATTGGTTTTGTTGTCTAGTCCATTGTAAATGGTTTGTTTGGCATGCTCTGAAATATATTTGCCATGTATTTTTTAAAGTTAGTCAAACTATTTTTTGTATCTATAATCAAAATACTGTTAGCTGTTTACCACATTTCAAATAACAAAATAGAGGATATTGTTTTAAAGTTATGTAGCAATGTTTTAAATGAGAACTCTTAAAGTTTTGTTATCTATTAAATATTAGTTATTTTATTTTTAACTATAATAATCTTACAATTTTACAAATTTCTATAAAAGCGTACAACAACAGTAATTCTTTTTCTGACGTTTTTCTTGCGTTAAATTCATCTCCCGAACAATGGTTGCAAATACTTCATTGACGTTTATCCGATCTTTAGCTGATGCTTCAATAAATGGACACTCCCACAGATTGGCCAAAGCATTTCCTTTAATTAGAATAGAATAAGTATTTCAATAGGTTGGATTGTAAACTGAAACTTACCTTCAGCGGTGGACACCTCTCTTTGGCAATCCAAATCAAATTTATTCGCGACTAGTAGTATTGGTGCTGGTTGACTTCCTTTAACGCGAGTAATCACATTTTTCATACTAGAAATATCCTGTGAACAAAACAAAGAGAAATTCATTTTAAAACAAATTATTAGTAATATAAAACTCATCCTAGATTCCTCTCTGTTTGATTTTTATCATCAATATACCTGAAATGTTTGATGGTTCGTGAGTGAATACATTACAATGAACCCATGTCCATTTTTAATATAGAGATCCCTCATGGAAGCAAACTGCTCTGTTCCGGCTGTGTCTAATATTTCCAAAACGCAAGGGGAGCTGTCAACCTGTTAAAATGTGCAATTAATTAATACATATATTTTAAATATTATATATGAAATAGGTTAAAAAGGAATTTTTAATTACTTATTTAAAAAAGAATCGTTTCGACTTTTCTTTTCGAGCCTATTTGTAAAATTGTGAGAATGATGTTTATTAATTTGGGGTAACATTAACGGAAAGGGAGGACTATATATGTGTATAACAATATAGCCTAAACATCATTAGTGAAATTTGATATCTTTTTCAGGGGATGAAGTGCAAATTGTCCAATGTTGAAAAAACAAATCAAATAAAGCAGGCGGAATAGCAGTCCTGATGAGGCATTTGGACACTTTTCAGACAATTCCACCATGAACATTTAATTTTTATACAAGGACAAAGGGTTACTGAGTTCATACTACTTATGCCAATAAAGCATTAGTATATTGAAAGCATCATGATTATTAATATTTTAAATATCCTGCATAAAAACATTTTTTAGTAGTCAGGAGTAAAAAGCATTTATGATTCATTTAAACGTAAATGAAATTAATCTCACTAATCTGATAATTAATGAGTCCTTATAAAGGAGAGTACCCGGCCGTAAAAAAATGATGTATGTATGTATACATACATATGTACATATACATATGTAACAAATCATCCCTAGAATTGCCGCAAACAGTAAACAATATTTGCTGTTGCTGTCGAACATTTTCAAACGGCCGGAAGATGGAACACGGAATGAAACGTAAAAAGGAATTATAGGGAAACAAGGAGCAACAAATGAAACCAATTTGCAGTCATATCAATGACACATACATACGCAAAAATGCATATACATACAAATGTATATGTATTTTTTTTAAAGTCTATTGAACATGTGTGTGTGTGTTTTTATCTACATTTTTCGATTAAGTCTGTAAAAACATATGTTCATATTTTCATATATATGTACGCATATATATATGTGTGATATGTTGAATACATACATACATGTACATACAAATGGATCATTTACCTACATATATGTATACATATGCACATAGATACACACACTCGCATGTACATACATACATACATGCATACATATGAACGAATTTATACATATATTGCGATATATGTATGTAAATACATGCATACATACATCTCCACACATGCGACGTACTTATAAATATACGCATAACATATAAATACAAAAGTAAATGAATATGTATGTATGGAAACACATGCACACTCATCTATACTTCCATACACCATACATACATACATATGTATGTAAGTATGAATTTACATACCTCTATTTCTTTCCGATAGAAGTCCTCAATGGTTGGGTCATACTTTTCAATAAAGCATCCCGAAACAAATTGAACAGTGAGGGCTGATTTTCCCACTCCGCCAGATCCAAGCACAACAACTTTGAATTCACGCATATTTAAAGCAACTTGTTATATTGTGCGATGCGTATAATTAGAATGCAAATATGTGTATATTTGGGTGTTGTATGTACGAGTCTATATTTCACACTCTATGCACGTATAAATGTACGTACATATGTAAATTACTTCAATTAAAAAAAAGAGTTTACATAGCAAAATGTTGCATACATATAACTAATTGCATTGTGCTATAATGCATGTATATGTATGTTTGTTCATATTTGTGTAGAAAAATTTGTATATCGACAACACAATCACTATCCTATTGCACTACTTTGACACCAGACTTATATTTTCAGCTTATTTATGAAATATTTTAGAATAAAATATAATAAAGAAATTATAATTAACTGGACTGGTGACACTGACACTCATTGAAAACGGAACAATGCACGTACATATGTACACAATGGCGTAATGAAACAATGATTTAGAAACACAATTGTTGAAGGCACTACTACACGACGATATGTTTTAAACGCAACGACGTTTTCGATAAATTGATTTCCATAAATAAATAAATAAATTTGTGGAAGAGAAAATGTGTTATCATATTTTATATATTTGCTTGGACAGTAAACTGCAAATCTATAAAATAATTTTAGTTACAGTGAGAATAAAAGAAATTGTCAAAACAAGTATGCCTCTAATTGACTACCACTACACCGTGTTTTAGTTGACTAGTCGAATTATTCTGATTGCTGATAATTATATCCCATAATGTAATTTTTATTTATTTGCTAACCTACGGCTTTCTTTGTGGGCTAATTTGTAAGATACAAATTACAGTTATTTATCTTAGTTTGTCTTAATAGTTATTTAACATCCCGTTATACACATATTTTTATCAGCATCATTTCGCTGGACCATAAGGGCTTTGGAGCCATACTCGACGAATCTCGCAACAACAATAGTTTTGATATATCTACACAAAACACTTGGTAAATCAAATTTCCATTTCAAAAGATTAGGCTGGTAATATCTAGTATTGTTTTTAATAAAAAGTGAATAGGTTCACTTGAATACAATTGCAATTTTGTGTCCATCTTATATGAAAAATAACAAATACATATCTATATAAAGGTTAATTAGGAAGTTAGACAAAGCTTTTTCCGTAGAGTCTATGATACATGTTCCAAAACCAATTTTGAGAGTGATAATTGAATATCAAGGTACAGTTCTCAGCAGCTGTTGCACGTGGATTTATTTTAATGTTCGAGTTTTTAAATTATATTCTAAACTTAAGTTAAGAAAAAAATGTATAATAATAGAATATAAATAAGAAGTATCAAACAAAAATTTAAGTTGGATAATTAAGCAAGATTATTTTTCCAAATAAAGTCTATAATATGTGTTACATATCAAACTTTGTAGGTATTACAGATATTTGTAACACATAGAAAGAGACCATAAAGTTCTTATATTCTTGTTAAACATTGTAAGTCAAATTGACAAATCATCGGATCGGCTTACTATAGAAACAATAGATCGAAAAGCCTACATTACTGAGAAATATATGTGTGTCAAAATGTAAAAATCTTTTTTACAAATATATTTTTCATAATACAAAAATATTTTTTGAAACGAAATGAAATTTTGTAATGAGTTGAAGAAATGGAAATGGCTGGCATTACAAGTACTCAGTGCCGCCAAAGTTAGATTTTTTAATTTTTCGTATTTTCTATTGTTGGTTTAAATTTAGTACAAATAATTAAGTTGAGAAAAATATAGTAATGGAAAAATCGTTGCAAAATTAGTTTTTAAATGTTAAAATACCCATTTTTTTTTAACATTGTTTCATTTTCATTATTTCAAAAATATAGTTTAAGTGCCAAATGCATTTCACGTATAATGTACTGAGGTGCATTTTCTAACTTATCGAACACTGAAATATCGATTAACCCACACCAATGAAACTTCTTTCTTTCCGGTGTGGTGCTTCAATTGGATTGCATTAAAATGGTACGTAATCTAACTGTATTTCCTAAATCGTTAAAGTTTTTGGCAATATTAATGTTTTCTTATGTTTATGCACTTTTCTTTTAACAGGCCGCACACAAATCGTTCAGAATCAAGCAAAAGTTAGCTAAAAAGCTAAAGCAGAACAGATCTGTCCCGCAGTGGGTTCGCTTGCGTACTGGTAACACAATCAGGTACGTTTTCATGTTTGCTTTGTTATATTAGTTTTTGTTACCAATAAATAGAGTTCTCTGGAATTTTACACAATTAGAATACAGCATATCTGTTTAGTCAGTGTAATTTAAATCAAGTGCCAGCTAAAAATATAGTGTTAAAAGCTGTATCGATTGTGATTGGTGTTCCAGCTGTAAAAGATTCATCAAGCTATGCAGCTCGTGACAAAAAAAGAATTTTTTTAGCTTAGCAGACAATTTCTTGAATTACTTTTTGCAAATTTTTATGTGTGTTATTATTTTATTTTCAGATACAACGCCAAGCGTCGTCACTGGAGGCGCACCAAGTTGAAGTTGTAAGCGGTGGATGAAATCTTTTTCGACATGCTGGTATAAAACTTCCCATGAATATAAAATAAAAATGTTCTAAAAGTGAAATTTACTTTGTTTTGTTGCAAATTTGTGAGGGCGGTGGGGTTGAAATTATATGAGATTGATATACAACGACAATTACAATTTAAATACACTGGCTTAAAAATCATTGATGTATTCAATGGTATCTCGGAGTCGCTGTTAGTTCATGGAACGAGTGCGTCGCAAAGCAGCTCCCTAAATGTTTAAAAAAAAACTTTGCATTTAGCCGCCCGTGATTTAGATTGATTGACATGTGCTCATAACTGTTTGCGAAACAATATGGGAAGACCTAGGCTGCGCTTGTTCTTGTAGCCTTAACTCTTGCAGGACCGTGTTCCCCATCTTTCAATTCTTTCAATTCTTCTGAAATTCTGATTGGAGCCGCTATCCAATCGTTGCCAAATTAAAGCAACACCCTTTTGCATCGCAAGTGGAATCTGAAATTTGCTGATAGCTAAAAGGACATGCAAATATTCATATCTTTAAGCTTATAGCAAATATTTTTATGTAACTTGTCGCATGTTCATCCTCGGTGTTATCCACAGCTTAACCTCGGGAAAGCAAACATAGTTCACAATCAAATGTTGTCTAATAAAGTCTATCACAAAAATATATTTGCTCTCCTGTCCAAACCAACCAAAAGTATTTAATTTTAATGTCAATGACGGTTTAATTACGGGCTGCAACACGTATTATTTATTAACTGTGTATCAAAATAATCTATCGCAGATTATTCTGCGGGGACTTCAAGAGCGCCATTGTTGATGTCATCAATAACATCATGAGGATGTTTTCCATCAACAGTGCAACCAACACTTTGAGCAGTACCCAAGACTTCTTTGCAGGTTCCCTTCAATTCGCGGGCCATAGATCTAGGTCTGATAGTTCTCGCAATAGCCAGAATATCATCGAAGCCGATGTTTCCACTGTGTTTAACTGCAATCAGAAGAGAAGTAATGATTAGAAAATTGTTTTTCGAAGTGCTTAAAGCTAAAGTCTTTTCAGTGCTGCTTTATTCTAGTTCTCGAGTATACACTTTATTCTGGAGTGTAAGTCCCTTAATCCGGATCCATGTTTTTAGGTTAATAATTATGTACGTCATATAAACAAACAAACGCCGGTTGTGCCGGCTATGGTCAATGGATAGGACGCAGCACGCTAAGGCTGAATAGTATTTAATAAAATTGCAGCATCGATTCAAAGCTCTTTTGTTCGCTATTGCAATCATAAACGATGTCACCACCAATACACATAAAGAATAGATCTAAATGTTTTTGTTTAACCTCTTGCCATCTGGCTAGTATCAAGAAACTAACACATCTTTATGAACTTTGAAGCACTGAATAAACACACCGATAGAAAACGAATACTCACTGTTCTTCTGCTTCTTTCTGTCACGTGGGGGTTCCTTCAGAGCCCTGATAATGAGGGATGCGGCCGAAGGGACAACAGAGATAGCAGCCTGTCTGTTTTGGATGGTCAGACAAACGGTGATCTTCAAACCCTTCCAGTCTCCGGTAGCCTTGGCAATATCATCTCCAATTTTCTTGGGCGACTAAAACAAACAATAATTTCGTCAATATACAGGGTTTTACTTTATAAAACAACAATTACACTTTGTACTTACCAGACCGAGGGGACCAATTTTGGGGGCCAACGATGAAGTGGCGCCTACCTCTCCACCCACGCAACGCAGGTAAACTGAAATGCAAACATTGAATTGTTATTTATATTAAAAACACAATACAGGTATCAATGTACACATATATTTATATGCAACTTAATACTCACGAATAACAAGGTATAGAACAATGAAACATACCTAATTTTACTTCCGTTGGATCGAATTTAGGAGGCATGGTTGAATTCTGATTGAATAGGCCACTGAAATATAAAGATTGCTTATAAATTTCATGATTACCAGCAGTCAAAATTTAATACCGTACCGAACCGCCAAATGACAGACGGAAAAAGAAAGAAGAAGGCAAATATCAACTTCCGTTAACGTAATGTACTATGTAACGTAATAATACTATCGGCGGCTAAAATGTTTTATTCTGAACAAACGGGACGAAGGAATGGAACATAATGATATAACTGGGTTTATAAAATAAAATGGAATTATTATAAATTTGTTATAGTTCCAAAATTATCTTAATTACATTTTGTAACTACTTGCTTGTAAAATTGTTAACATATGAACTTTTCCAAACGTATTTTTATACGGCAAAAAAAAAAAATATTTCATTTATTTATGTGTAGCATGTCGTTGTCTTTGTCGTTCGTTTTTTTTTTGTCAGATTAAAAAAAAAACAAATTTTATCAAAATCCAACTCAAGCGCTAATTTGAATATGCCATTGTGAATTTGAAAAATCTATGTCATCACCTCTTTAGATACTTTTATTACTTTTAATATGACACTTAAAAAAAAAAAAGAGGAAGCAAGATATACATAGGTAACTCTGACATTAAGTATTTTAAAAATACTGTCATGCTGAACATTGTTAAACTAAACAAAATTTAATTCAGCGATTCAACAGTTCAAATCTTTAATGGTATAAATTATAAATGATTCGATAAATATATACATCTCTATCGTTTTTGGCAGTCAAGCTATTAAGAAATTGGTTTATTAATATATCTACAGCTTATATATTAACATATGTATCTTTATTTACATACATATATAATTATGTTTATCTATTTAAGCCAAATTGTTTCATATCTTGGTAGATTATATACAAATTATTGTACTTAAGTCCTTGAAGAACAGGGTGATTCCTTGGGCTAGAGATCACTCAGGTACGGTTAAAAATATACAGCTCTTTAAAAAATGTCCATTCAATTTTCGAAAACAATTTTTAAAAATTTTAACAGCACACATTCGGAAAGTTATACTTATACTCGAACTCCAGCTGGTTACTTACGCCGGATAGTTGTCCAGTCCGGACCAATTGGTTCTTCAGGTATTTCTAATTTATTTTGTTTGTTTCAAGCCGGGCCGTTAAAAACTTTGCCTTCAAAACCGAAACCTGACCCGGAATTTCTCAACAGATGGTCACGCTATTCAAAAGCTTTATTTTATTAAAGGCGTTAAATTCTTCAGTTAATAAACAGTTGGAATGGCCCTTAGCACTGTTGACAGTTCTTAATTTCAAAACAGTCCGATTGAACTCAAGTCAGAAAACTACATTATCAAAATCTAGGTACATATTGCGATAACTAGAAAGCAATTCATTATTTTTGAATGCTTTAAAAACTTTGCAGTTATTGTTAAGGTTTTTAGAAACTGTGTTTCATTTGTTCTGTTCTGCTTAGATTTCTCTTTTACTTGCTGCATCTAGAATAAACATTTTTCCCCTTATCTCCAATCAATTTTATTTACTATAAAACATTTCAACAAATAACCTTAATTTAAAATATATATCCTTCCATCGTCATATCGATCGGTATATATATGTACATATTATTAATTAATTTTTTAGACTAAGAGAATTTATGTTTTACTAGCTTTAAGAAAACTTTTAACTTCTTACAGTCGGAGATCCGTCGGATTTTTAAAACGTATTCCAGGTTTAAAGGCAATGCCATAGCGCCTCGACCTGACACGAAATTGTTCCGGGTAAAAATAATTTTATATTTCCCTTTTAGAGAATGTACATTTGTGCACGTATTCCGACATTTAAAAAAACCTCAAACTTTTTACACATGTCGAACTGTAAAATTGTTTTCTTAACCACATAGTGCTCAGATCATAAGAACCAGCTCGAAGTTAAAAAAGTAAAGCACTTATTCATACTTCAATTCAACTTTTCGCATATTACTTGTTGTCTCGGGGTCATTGACCCGAACGGGAATGACGTCCAGACCAGCTGGTCACTAGCCATAGGAAATTGAAGCTTGCAAAATAAATACCTATTTGCAGTTTGTGTTGTTCAACGGGGAGGCAATTATACATTCTTATGGGTAATAAGAATGGTATTAAACTGAACAGATTTTTGAACATATTTTATAAAATTTAAAGTTTCTTCAGATTTCAGAAAAATCTCTAAGCTTAATAAACTATGGACATTTAGTCATTAAAGTAGTTAGTACCTTCTAGAAAAATTTTATCTAAATTAGCTTTAAAAAAAATATATATATGTGATATATCTACGTATGTACATACATACAAAAATTTTAAAAACTTGGTTAGTGGTCAATAAAGTGGACATTCTTACTTAGCCCAGTCAGTCTCCTGATCTGAATCTCATCGGTAAATTGTGGGATGAGCTATAGAATCAAGTGACAAAAGGAAAAACATGTCAACAATTGTGGTACTGCATCGAAGAAGATTTGCCTGCCAAGCTTTGATTAAGAGTATGCCCAACCGGTTGAAAAAATAATGGTAAAATAAAGGATATAAGTCAAATAATGAAACAAAAAAAAGCTTTTCAGTGATTTGAAAACTCTTAAATTAAATATAACTTAATCAATTTATGTGTACCTAATAAGTTAATCAAGCACAAAATTTTGCATTCTCCTTTTTTTGCTGTATTTTTTTAATACAATTATTTTTCTTTTCCAAATAAAGTTATTTTTGTAAGTAAATGTTTAATTAACAAGGGTGCATTTAAATTTTGGTGATTAAGATAATAGAACAAAAGTTGTGCTAATCGAAAGTCAATAAAGTTAAATTTTACTTATTAAAAATACTTGAAAATACTTACTTATTACCTCATGGACGATTTTTTGAATGGGTGTGAAGATTTTCAAGTTACAGATAAATATATTTACCCAAAAAACTAAATACACATTTGCAAAAATCCAAAAGTAATCCATTTTATACTTGCCCATATTTGTAAGTTTTTTAAAAAAGTTCGTTGTAATATTTTTTGTTTCGTTGGTTGAGCAAAAGGACGCCCTAATATTTATGTGTATATGCATATACACCATTGAATACACAGGAAGAAAGAGTGCCATTAAGACTTTTCAAAAAGCGTATACGATACTGTGTGTAAAATGAACAACGAATTTGAGATACAATAAAGTTTTGCTAAACAAGCAATGTTTATTTACTCTGGGATCAGTTACGATTTCAAATAAATTTCGAGGGGCACCCTAATGCAGATATTAATCTGCCTACCTACATTTGTATGTATACAGATCTGGGTTTCAAATGGGTACATAACCGGTTATAATATATACTAAAACTGGTTTTTAGTCTTTTAGAGTCGTAGCACAAAAGCGCAGCAATGTTTAGATAGAGTGTTGAAAATATGTAACATTAATTTTGCATACATACAATAAATATTTATGGATCTCTATTCATCGGTTGAATTTAAACATTTTTTATTTTACATTTCAAATAGGGTTATCTTGTTTCATGCTCCATCGTTTTATGATGTATTTAAATTCGCGTATATATGTACATACATATGTATGAATGTATGTTTTTACATATGTACATAATTAGGTACGATATTAAAAACATATGCATATCATAAATACATTTAAATTAGGGTGGACAAATAAACGAAAAGAAATACATTATATGTACAAATATGGAAAATATAGAGTCCTATATTTCTATATAATATATATCTAACTTTTGTTTGAATGCAAAAATTGCCTTTTCGAATATATATGTTAAAAATTAATTAATTGTTCCCATGCAAGGAGAATATCTCAACGTTTTTATCTCACACCCACTCAAATCTAGCCTACGTATCTGTGTATATACAGCTACATATGTATGTATGTATGTATGTTTGTTCGGAGATATATACGTACGCACATATGTATGTGTGCATACATCTGATGTACGTCTGTATGTATATATATATATATTCAGATAAACCGAGCCAAATTTAATTGCGGGCGATAAAAATCATGCTGGTGCTATAGAGAAGTAAACGTAACTATATATATATGCAGATATATGTATATATACATATGTACATTTAAATATACATAGAGATTTACGTACATTAAATTGCATCAACTTATGTATGTATGTATGTAAATACATATGTACACATTGATGCTGATTATGCATTAGTCAACGGTATAAAATCTATGCATTGTATGATGAATATTGATATTATATTGTATATTCGGAAAGTGCTGTCTTTATTACGCAAACTGCTTTTCTTAGTTGTGCCGTGTGCATCCACAAATATAGACTACCTGTGTACAGAATCTTTCCAGTCTAGTCCGCGGCATTTCTGACGAACAGGAACTACTTCACAAGAGTACCTCCGAAGGTATGTACATAGCAATAACCATTCATACATACATACGTGAATCAAATCTATATATACAAGCATCCTTATTCTAAATTGTATATATACATGTGTACATATAAAGTGGATATATAATTACGAAAATAACGAAAATATATATACACAAATGTGCGTGCTTCTTGTATATATGTATAAATATTTACGATTACACATACAATAGATACATAAATGGAATTAAACTAATTTTAGATTATTTTGCAGATACAAACATGCCTTTCGTTCCAGTAGAAACACCAAAGTGTCCCGCGTGCGGAAAGTCGGTGTACGCCGCTGAGGAGCGCGTTGCTGGTGGCTACAAATTCCATAAAACTTGCTTCAAGTGCAGTAAGTATTTGTGAAACAAATGTGTACCATGACCTACATATTTTATATGTACAATAATATGTATTCAAAACACACATATGTACATATGTACATCCCGCATCCGAATCTATTTTTACAAACGTGCCCTCCCATTTGTTTCATTGTTACCTTCTAGGTATGTGCAACAAGGCCTTGGACTCCACAAATTGCACAGAGCACGAAAAGGAACTGTTCTGTAAAAACTGCCACGCACGTAAATATGGACCAAAGGGTTACGGTTTCGGTGGTGGCGCTGGTTGCCTATCCATGGACACCGGTGCTCATTTAAACAGAGAGTAAGGATTATTCATAATGCATTTTTTATTTAGAAGTATGCAAGTGTATCTCTGAATCTGGAAATTTTGTTTTTGTATTAAAAACTGTATATTTTATAGTCCTTATATGTGAATTCATTTAAGCGATACCCTTTCTAATTTTTGTATTTATATTAAAAAAAAAAAAAAAAAACACACCAAAACACCAACACTCTCTTTGTTTTCATTACATTCATGTCTCCTTCTGTATTAAGCTGAGTCCCTTGACTATATGGATTAATATAAATGTACAACAAATTTTGACACTTTCAGCAACTGATTGTTCCTGAAGTGATCGATTATCTGTTTACCGGGCAACTGTAATGCCATTTGTTACTATATATCTTGGTTCTACATACATAGACATAAAAAATACACACACACACACAATTCTCGTATATATTGTTGATGATGTCCACCCGCATAGACAAATGTACGTGTAATATGTATATTTAAAGACATATGTATGTTTGTGTATATCTGTATCTGTACTTTGTGTCGATGTTATTTTTGTATTTATCTAAGTTAACCACCGACTGCAAATTCGAAATAATAAAATGTATAATAGAACTAAGCAATTAATCATAATTATTTATTCGTTGGCACTGAATATAGTTCTGTTTGTTGATCATAAAAACCTGCAACTTGTCAAAATTTTTAGGGCAAATGTTATTATGTGTGAACTGTTGCCCCCCCCATATTAAATGAAATTCGAAACGAATTTCGAAATTCATTTTTCATTTGAAAATTGTTTATATTTTCTGAAATGAGGGCGCACCGCCTGGGATCACCCATTCCGTACTACAAAAATGTCGGCAAAATTTTGGAGTTCATCTATCGTCAATAAAAAGTTACGACATTTGTTTGTTGAAAGTGCAAGAAATTTCAAAAATGCATAGAGCAAATTTATCAATTTTTAGGCAATACAAATTTATATATACATACATAGGGAATGGAAATTTTTTAATGACAACTATTTTTGAAACAATCAACTTTTGGGGCTAAAATTGTTTTCTAGCAATCTATTTATTCATATTCTAAGTATATAATTAAATGACTGGTCTAAAAACAAAATATATTTTTGTGCGGAAAGTAAATGAGTCATTGGGTGAAAAAATAGTTTCAACATTATTTTTGTAATTATACATACATACCTTCATATGTATGTACATTTTTTGACATCAATTAATCCCCCTGGGAACAGAATTCATATTTATTTCATAAAACATTGTTTTTCCTAATATGTAATCATTTGGTTTATGTAAATATGTGTATGGAGGTAATCAAATTAAATAAATTTATAAATTTATTGCCTCCAAATTAAATGTTTTTTTTTTTTGGTTCTGACAACATTTAAGAGTTCATAAAGTATTTAACTAATAAATAAAATGTTTTTTCGTCTGAAATAAATGTCAATTTTTAATATTTGTCCAGACATGTGAATAAAGTAATGTTTTGCTTAGTTTTTAGACTAAAATTGGAATCGGTAAAATATATATGTAAATATATATAAAGAGGAATTTGGCCGAGAAAGAAGATGTCCTATCCCAGCGTATAATATTTCTTTAGTTGCAGATATATCCATATAAACTTTGCAAACTTCTGGTCAAAATTAATATATATATATAAGTATATACCTACATATAGAAATATTTATTTGCTGTTGTGTGCTAATAATAATACATGATTAAGTATACATATTCTGTGAACAAAATAGGAATTTTTTTCATTTGTACGTGTTCTGCAATTATAGATCTAATTAGGAAGATTTTAATTATAATGGGTTAATATAATAGAAAGTCTTCCAGTGATTAGTAAAAATGAAGCTGAGGAACAAAAAAACAAGACAATTGTATCCATAATCAACATTTTTTCCTGATATTTATTTAATTTTTGATTTAGATTTATCATACCCAAAGTTCCATCACAGGCTCCTGATGGAAAAGGATGTCCTAGGTGTGGTATATATGTCTACGCAGCCGAACAAATGCTGGCAAGAGGCAAGGTAAGCATTCTTTAAGCATTCTCTATATATAGAGACAGATTTATTGGGTGATTGATAGCAGCTGGAGTTTTTACACCATGCACCCATTAGGGTGAAATGGTTTCGTAAATTCGATAAATTTCTGTTTGTCTGTGTAAATACCGAAAATTCGGAAACTATAGGAGCACAAGCTATTAAAATATGGACCTAGATTGGTGTGTTATTGATAAAAGAATTGAATATATTAATATAGTCTAAAGAGTTTAGAAATAGTTGTTTTCAGGGTATACCAAAATCGGTAAATTGTATTGAGTGTAAAGAAAAGACTCGTTATCTTTGCTTTCTTACCTTGGACTTTACCAATCTCTTAACTATACGCCCTACACTATGATTTAGGGTTATCATCGAAGGTGCTTCAAGTGTGTACAATGCAACAAAACGTTGGACTCAACCCTTCATTGTGATGGTCCGGATAAGGACATTTATTGTCGAGGTAAATATGTACACACATATGTATTTAATTTCTCCACGCAAGCTAATATTGAATTTTTAGGTTGTTACGCTCAAAAGTTTGGAGCAAGAGGATATGGACACCTTGGCATATCATCGTTGGGTTTAATGTCAGATATAAGGGATTCGGAAAGGCAGAGGTAATCGTTAAACTCATTGCACCACTCGAATTATTTCCTGTAAATTATGTAAAATTTTTGCAGCGATATGGCTCCAAAAAGCTCTCCAATAAACGTCGAGCAAATACAAGCCCCCAAAGGTGAGGGTTGTCCCAGATGCGGGGGCGTTGTTTTTGCGGCTGAACAAGTTTTGTCCAAAGGTCGACCATGGCATAGAAAATGTTTCAAATGTCGTGATTGTACCAAAACCCTTGACTCAATAATCGCTTGCGATGGTCCGGACAATGAAGTGTATTGCAAAACCTGCTATGGCAAAAAATGGGGACCTCATGGCTATGGATTTGCATGCGGATCTAGTTTTCTACAAACCGATGGCATAAAGTAGGTATAAGCTTTCCTAAGGGAACAACATTTAATGAAATGTTTTCGTAATATTAGCGAAGACAGTATGACAGCAGAGCGACCTTTCGTGGATCCCGACACCACAACAATAAAAGCACCCGAAGGAGAAGGCTGTCCCCGATGTGGTGGGGCAGTATTCGCTGCCGAATTGCAATTGTCCAAAGGAAAGATGTGGCATCAGAAGTGCTTCAATTGTGCAAAATGTCATCGTCCTTTGGACTCTGTACTGGCTTGTGATGGACCAGATGATAATGTTTACTGCAAGTTGTGTTACGCTAAACTCTTTGGCCCCAAAGGATTTGGATATGGACACACGCCAACTTTGGTTTCCACCAATCCAGAATATACGCCTACCAAGTAAGTCTCTGATTCTGTCTAGATATCTACCCAGCCTTGTCTATGTCCATCTTATTCTTTCTGCAGTCTGAACTGTAAGAATCCTTGTGGTCCTCGCTCTGTAAATGGTTGTCCGAGATGTGGATTGGCTGTCTATGCGGCCGAACAAATGAAGAGCAAACTTAACGTTTGGCATAAGATTTGCTTCTATTGTTCAGAGTGCCGCAGATACTTGGATTCGACCAATTTGAATGATGGACCTGATGGAAACATATATTGTCGCTCCTGTTACGGTAGAAATTATGGTCCTAAAGGCGTTGGATATGGAATTGGCGCTGGTACATTAACTATGGCTTAGGTAAATGCCAAATATTTAAAAGTGCGTAGAAACAACTAAAAAACATCTTTTTGTTGGGGCTTCTGTTTTGTGGTCATAGATTTTTTAATTAAAATCTTTTTGTTATCCTATATATAATAAATGAAACGTGGTTTAGTCTTTTAATAATATTTTTGTGGGGTCGCAGTCAGATCCATTTATAAAATAATTTAAGAGCGTGACTTAGAAAATTGTTTAAGGCTATAATATAAAAATAATATTTATATAATTTAACTCGAATAAATATTTTTGTTTAAGAGCGTGACATAAAACTAAAGAGAAATTGTTGTTTCTTTTTAAAGATTTTAAAGATTTTTCAAAACTTTTATGCAGTATCTTCAACTCTATGCTTAACTCAAAGTATTTCCATTTCTCCTAATACATACAAAGTTTTTTTTTGTCAAACCTTTTTGAATTAATTGAAATTGAAAATTATTAAAAGTAAAAAAAATGAATTCCCCAAAACAGGAAGAATCTGCGGCTACTGATAAATGCCTTGCGGACGTTTTGATGAAAGGAGGCAGTGGAATGCTTATTGGTTCGGTAATAACACTTTGTTTCTCACGGCCCCGAACATACCCCATCTGGTTGGGACTGGGATTTGGTATTGGACTTGCTTATGATTGCTGCCAGACTCGATGGAAGGCTCTTAATAGTGATGTACGATGAGGCACCGCAATGGTCATCAATATCGCGATAGCTATGCCCTGAAGACTCGTTTCGATATTCATCGGTTGTTATATTTCCTTTTGTGTTGTTTCTTAATGTTAGAGAGGATAATAATAATTAAGCAGTCCAATTTAACAAGCCAAATTGCATAGAAGCTTTTTTTTGTTCAAATTGGTAGAAATAATGTCACCTTAAAAGATTCTTTGGAATATACAATGAAAACTCGATATAACGAATCTGAAGGGAACCAGAATATTTTTCGTTACATCTATTGATTCGCTATTGGTACTTATTAGTAAAACCTAGGTAAAACGAAATTTAAAGAAATCTGAAAGTAATTTCGTTATAAATTCTGTTTTTACCTTAAAAAAATGAAAACTGCACTGAAGTGGGATGGATATAAAAAATAAAAAGTTATACATTTTTTTTTTAATAATTGGTTATTTTTGTTTGCGCAAGTTTCGAATGCAGCCATCAACAGATGATAATCTATGCTTATAGCTTCCTGTGCCTCAAGAAAAGTTTGGAGCATTTCACGTTCTCAACCTCTTCATCCTCCTCAACACTGTCATCATCAGTAATAAGACGCGTAATACTGACTTTATCATCGAATGTAACTAAATCATCAAATCGTTCATCCAAGTTGAGGTTAGGAATAACGAAACTTTTAAATGTTCAAAATATTGCTTCGTTATATAGAGGCCCTCAGACTTAGTAATTCTTCGTTATAGCTTTAGAGCATTTTTGTATAAAAAACTTCGTAAAAGTAAGGTTTTTCCAAGGGACTTGAAGAAAAATTCGTTATATTGAGTTTTTGTTATAACGAAGTTCGTTATGTTGAAGTTTCTCTGTAATTGTATATGATGGAGTGCTAATTGAATTTGTATTACTATTTGTTGAAGGATTAAAAAAAGAACTACTTTTAAAGATTTATGTATTTGCTATTTTTAAGTTTATTCAAAATTGTTCTAAACTTTAATACACAGACTTCCTAAGTACATAAATGTATATACTTCTGCTTGACTTGAAGGAACTTTAACTTAGTATATAACTGTTGGTAGTACAACTACTTAAGGCAACTTAAATCAGTTAAGAGTTGATTGCTGAGCCCTAGAGCTTACACATCTGCATGAGCAAGTGAAATAAATACCCACCTTTGTGTATATATTTATAAGAAAACAAAAAAAAAAGCACTGCCATAGTTACAAAATCCTAGCAACAACATTTATTAGCATTTGAGCCTTAGCAACCAAGAAGGTTGCTTGCATGCGATGGGAATTTAAATACATATTACATATTGTTTAATTTCTAGCATAAAAGCATGTGAATAAGTTTGCTCTAAAATGAAGTGTCTAATGAACTTCTTTATACAGTTTATTTTGCTTTCGTATATATTTTGCAATTTTTTGTATATATGTGTGCTTAGTGTTGATGCTCCGTTTATACATATTCCGGGAAATGGAATTGTCTCTGGGACATATTTAAAAATGGAACGTGTTAAAAATATCAAAGCTTATCTCGGTATTCGGTATGCACATGCTGCGCGATTTTCGCCACCCGATATTGAGATTACACCGTGGAAGGGAATTTTTAATGCAACATCGTTTGGACCAAGTTGTTGGCAAAAAGGCATGTCTTCCATGAGCCAACATACTGATAAAATACTAGAAATTATATCAGCCGATAAGACAGTTGATGACGGTTTCAAAAAATACGAAGAGAATTGCTTGTATCTGAATGTGTTTGTACCTGATGGTAAGAATTGATTTCTTTTAAATTAATAAACTATAGAATAAACAAAATAATTAACTCTTTAAAATGTTGAATCGACAATTATAACATTTATTAATAAATCTTATAATAAATCTTTTCAGGACTACCTGAAATAAACGGATATGCAGTCATTGTGTGGATTCATTCGGGAGACTTTTCGTCTGGAAGTCCCATGGATGTGGAGCCATTTCAATTAGTTTTTAAACAAAAAGTTATTGTTGTAACCTTTTCGTATCGCTTGAATATTTTTGGATTTTTTTCCACCGATGACGGCGAGGCCCAGGGTAACTATGGACTAATGGATCAATCCGCGGCATTATATTGGATTAAGAAGAATATTAACTATTTCGGAGGTGACTCAAACCGCATAACATTAATGGGTCATGATGCGGGGGCCATAAGTGTGGGATTGCACATGACCTCGGGCGAGTGGTCAAAGGGAGCTTTTCATAAGGCGATCATAATGTCGGGAAATCCCCTGAATGCGGTTAAATATCCGTACGACTATGATAATGCCCTAGATCAAATATCAAGCATTTTTGGATGCCCTCGAAGACCCACATCCATGTTTATGCAGTGCCTGAAGAGAATCGATGCAAAGCGTTTGTCTGATAATTTGCCACTCGTTAACTGGGGTCCAGTGGTTGATTTCGGTTTAAGTAACATTTCGTATCCCTTTATTGAAAATCAGCCCGAAACATTGTTTTTAAAGGGAAATTATCACAAAGTACCTGTAATTATTGGAGTAACTGATATGGAAGAAGTCCTTACGCTCTTCAAAGATAACATTGACTCTGAGATAAGCGCCAATGATTTAAAGGACTTCTTTGGTGATATTGCCATGAATGATATGCACAAAATGGTCAAGAACTATGAATGGTGCTCGAACTATGAGCTTATATCCGATGCAATCAATTTCATGTACTCAGCTGAAACTAATGAGGATCAAGGAATTACTAATTCACATCTAATCAATGCACATAATGAGAAATTCTATACAACACCAATGCAAATATTTGCCGATATAGTTAGCAAGGATCAGCACGTTTATAGTTATATATTTAAATTCAAATCAAAGGCACTCTATCAAAAGATACCAAATTGGGTGGGAGTTCCCAAATATTTTGATCAAGTATTTGTCTGGGGTACTCCATATATGAATAATGTTATTGATTGGAAGTCGACCGATAAGAAAATTGCTGATATCATTATGACATTGTGGGCGAATTTTGCCAAATTTTCGAATCCTACCAAAGCAAATGTGTATGTTAAATGGAATGCCGTTAGCCAGGATAATTTCTCTGTTCTTCAAATTGATGAGAATTTCAATACAGAAAATCTTGCAAATAATCAGAGAGTACGATTTTGGAAATTATTGTATCCGAAAATAATTGATTTCTCTGCTGATTGCTGCAATTCAACAAATTTGGCATCTACCTTTACATTGGCAAACATATTGAAAATGTATTTTTTAATTGTATTTATCATATGGATATTATTATAGATATAAACGTGTTTTTTTTTTTGTTTGTTCAATGAGTAAATAAAAATATACCTAATACCTGTACCTTCATATGCATGTAGATATAAATCTTTTTAGTTCACTGAATAAATTAACATCAAGAGACTTTCGGTAGTTAAGGTAGGTTGGAATCATGTCAATAGACAATGTCGGTTGGTACGAGATATTTATAGACTGTTAGTGGCATATATATGTAGTATATACATATGTGTATAATGACATTTGTGTCACCCACTCAATTTGCCTTTTGCCACCTAATACTTGACCTTGTTTTTGATGAAGTTTACCGCCTTTTACTTTCTGTTTACTTTCCTCATCGACGTCTTGCTACGTCCTTTACCACCCTATATTGATTCTAGTTAGTTGTTTTTTATTTTATAATACCAAAATTGTTCATGTTTTTTTTATTATTGGAAACAAATTAAAATTCTAAAATTTATATTCTAGACGTTATTTATTTACAATCAACATCATTTACAAAAATTGTGAAAATGTTTGGGTTAGTATTATATCCTAGTTTTGATACATTTGATTGCCCATTTTGAGTAATTTCCAGGATTTCTTATAATTGCACAAACAAAAAGTGGTGAATCGAGGTGCTTTTGCTTAAAGAGTAAGAGAGTGAAAGTATGCAGTAATAATAATAATAGTAAGTAATATGAAATTATTAACGTATTAGCCAACATAAGCGAATGGTGGATATGGAGGAGGATAGTAATTAGGGAATCCGGATCCGGGTTGCTGCATTGGCACTGTGGCCGTAATGATCTTTGTCACCGATGTCGGAACAATTCCAGTTGAGAAAATTGTCGTATAGGCGGTCCTGGCTCCGAATGTTAACTTTAGAATCTTGCTGCTTGTTTCCGTTACGGTTGTCTGTACAATTTCAGTTGATGTAATCAACTGTTGCTGCGGTATGGGCAATAATGGATTATAGAATGGATTTATCGAAAATGGATATTGTGATGTTTGCAATGGCGGTAAGGACACTGTGGAGACTTCTGTGACATATTCGGTTTTCTCAACGACTCCCACTGATTTCGATAATGTCCTCAATATCGTGTCTGAGCCTCGAACAAGTGGGACTACATGGGACTCCCAAAGAGTTTCGAGTTTTAAAACTGGACGTGTCACAGTTTGTACATTATTTGGTTGACTCAGGAAATTCACCAATGGCAAACTGTTCTTCTCAGGGCTAAGAATTGAGTCCTGAACTTGTATGTTGGTCAAGTTTTTAACATCAACCTTATTTTTGCCTTTGATTTTATCATCGAATTTATCCAAATTGCCATCGTCACCAAACTCCAGATCCAAATTTAGTTCAGATCCAGCTTCATCTAAATTTCCTTCAAAGTCTTTGAAATTCTTGGAGGGATTGAAATTATCACCCAAAGGCGAAATTGTCTGGGTGACGGTTATAAGGCTGGTATAATCGTAAGTTTGAACCAATGTTACCTCTATGGTTTCATTACTTTTTTCGAAAATAATTGGCAAGATTTGGGTTTTAAGTTTCGTTTGAGTAATCGAAAACGATTCTGTGATTGTTTCCAAAACGGGCGTCTCAGATGTATCGCCCCAATAGAGGGGTTTCAATGTGGTGACGCTACCGTCTAAAGCCTTTTCTCTGCTTTGTGTAGACGATTCCAAGATATTCTCAGTTAAAGGTCCATCATCTTCGGCATAAGGTTCTGTGTGATCATCTTTAATAACCTTCTCAATGGTCGAGGTGACGGTTATAAAGCGAGTTTTTTTCACAACTCCTGCCTGCAAATGAAATGTTTGAAATTGTCTTAGGACTATAAGAAGAAAATAAGATGGCACAACTAAAAGAAGGTCCATTTGTATGGTATCCATAGGAATAGTCAAAATTATTATTTACCTGGAATATAAAGGGACTCTTAATTGTAGCAATTTCGTAATAAGTGTCAACAAAGTTTTGAGGTGTTGAGATTTCCACATTCAATGTTTGCACAAAGTTCTTTTTCACATCCTCATTATTGTTATTGTTGGCCACAGCACCATTTTGAGAACCCGATGCTTCAAGGTCTCTTCCAAGACCAATCATTTTGTTTATTTGATTTTCACTATCCGCATTAATCTCTGTGATATCGTCCTCCGGTTTAGCCGTATCGTTTTGCGAGGTATTCGATGTTGCTGTAGTATTGGAGGTCTTTCTAATATTAACTTTAGGTTTTGGTGACGATTTATACTGCCATCTTCCAGGACGTCTATTTAGTTTAAATGTACCCTGGCTAGGAGTTGTAGGTTCTTCAGCTAAAATTGTTGCAGTTTTTGTACGGAACGAACGACGAGAATTTGTTTCTATTACGGATGGAGTTATTGTTATTTTCGAGTTTTGAGTTGTTTTATGTCGCCTAGAAAAAAAAATTGTAACAAATATCAGTTTACCTGTTGGAAAAGTTACTAAGACAAAACATTTACCTTTTCCCCTTGTTGCGTGAAGACTTTCTTGAGCTTGTCCTTGGTTTCTCTGCTGTTTCTCGATTACTCTGTGAATTCTTTCGATGAGTTTTGGTAAAACCGTGTACTTGTGAGGAAGTTTCTTTAATTGATCTATTTGGTTGAATGGAAGGCGTTACAGTCTTCGTTGTTCGGTTGGCATTCGACGGGCGCACTTTGCTCTTTCTTTCCGGATTAGTTGCAGAAGCCGATTGAAGAACTTGCGCATACTTTCCAGATATATATGTTCCCAGCACGCTCGTCTCTCTAACTGTGGGCAATCCATTACTTGTATATACTTCACTTATTTTAGTTATGAACCCTGTAGGATGGCCATGGCTATCTCTTCTGGAGAGGAAATTCCTCTGCCGATCGGGATCAGCCTTTGATTTTAAATTGATTACACGATATGTTTCTTCGGCATATTCTTCGGGCTGGCGTGAGAGTAGATCATACTCCGGGATATTCGCAAAGGTTTCGATTGGCGAACTTGTTATGCTGACATTTTGAAATTTTGATGAAAATGTCTTCGGTTGATTATTGATCAGATTTGAATTAAGAGGCGTGGGCTGAATACCATCTTTGTCTTTATCTTTTTTATTCGGATGTGGCTTTGTTTCAATTATATTTAAATGATTACTGCTTTTGTTAGCGTTAAGTTCTGAAAAGTACGCATAAATGAAGCCATTATTTATGTTTCTTGGAATGAAATGCGGAATTATAAAATATAAATACTATATAGTATTTAATTCATATAAATTCACACATGAAATAATTAATTTAAGTTTAAATGGGTCGTGCTATTAAAAAATTAACCATCTAAAATGTTTATGGCAAAACTATTAAAACCTCGAGACTATTAAAAGTTATAATAAATTAAAGCGAACAAAGTACATATTAAGCAATTAATTGGTTTTAATAGCCACTTACCAAGTTGTGGAGAACTTTGAGGTGAGAACACCATTACAGTGTTCCCGATTGTTGTTGTAAAATCCAGGAATCCATAGACGGTTTGAGTCAATAGGGCAGGTTCACCACAAAAAGCTGATAAAACATTAATTAATATCATGTAATTGTAATATTTATATTAAAGCTGAATTATTGCTAATTAATAATAATAAATATTTGTACTTCATTTGTAAAATAATAATATTGGTAAGAAATATCTGACACATTTAAAACTAACTAAAACTGCCCAAAACGTTGTTTATAACAACCGCAGACATTGAATATTTCCGATTAATGACTATATAATATCCTTTTTTTTTACTTTTGTATATTTTTCGATTTTTAACTAATCTAGTGGTCAAACTTTATTTACGTCGACCAATTTTGTCATTGTTTTTCCTTCTTATGACCAAGTATAAATACTTTTTTCGATTTATTAATCAATTTTTATATATAGCAGAACTTTAAAAGACAATTATCTTTTGGTTTTTTTATATTTTTTCTTTTGGTATTTCTAACAGATCGTTCTACAACCCTTACTGGTAGTAATCGCAAAGAAATCTACAAAATGTCAAGGGAATTGTAATACATTTTAAATGCTTTGTGAATATAATCATAAAATATTGCAGAAAAATAACACTTAAAGCGTTTTTAAAAACTTCTGTAAAGTCGAAAACAAGGTAAAGTTCCACCTACATATATCTGTAAAATAAATTTTAAGATTGAAATAGAAAACGTTTTTAATATTTTTTCCAACACTGTATTTACAAAAGAAACAATCACTAGAGAATAAGGAGTATTTATAAAAATAATCCCATTTTTCACAGTTTTATTAAAAAACTTAAACAACATTTAGTTAAACTTAAACACCCGTGTCAAATATCATTATAATTGGACTATTATATAATGGGTTCCAAATATTTTGGTAGTTTAATGTACTCATTATTGTCTAATGTCCCTAAGGAAAAAAATATTGGTCTTGTGGTATTATATATTGATACAAATTATAACCTATAGCCCTGCCTACCTTAAAATTTAATTTACTCACCACTTTTGAGAAGAATAAAAATTAACAGATATCGCAACATGTTTCAGGCCGAAAATCCAGAAAATAATATGTGAATTTATTTACACTAAAAATTTAAAGGTTGTAGATAATTAATATTTTGTTGATTTTTTTTTTTAAATTTTAATTTAACATTTATTTATTAGTTTATAGTATTTATATTTTACTATTACTGTTATAATTTTTTAAAAGTTTAATTGGGCTTATTTCTTAATCCTCTAGCACTTAAGAGTGTCTTAATTGATTATTAATTTTTTATCATTTAAATGTTTTTGTGTGTTAATGGAAACAACGCTTAAATGTGAAATGAATGAGGAAACAGGAAGGAGTTGCAAAAGAGCATACAAGCTTCGGTCCGGAAGTTCAATTATACTCCAATTGAAAACTAAGTCCAATTGTTTCACCCTCGTTAGTAATAAATACACACACACACGCACACTCACACACATACACACCTACAAACATACTTATGTATGGTTAAAGACCCTATAAAATCTTTATAATTTTGACCTTCTTTTTGGTATTCATGTTTTCATACCATATTTGATTAAAATCTTACAATAACAATAAACCAATTTTTTTTTGCAGAAACTTTTGCTACCGAATGAAGCAACAATGGAACATTGTCCACTGGGTGGCGCCACTCTGGGTGGAGGGACAGAGATGGCAAGCAACAATTTATTTATGAATTTTAATTTAGATTTCGTGGCATTAAATCCATAACTTTGGTCTAGTATATTGAGATGACTTTTCATTACATACATATAAGATATGTATTGGTTATTTCTGTACATCGAAATGTACATACATATGTACATACAAATAAATGTATATAAATGCCATTCACTTTCATACAGGAAACTGGAAAAGGGGGGCGCACAAATAAAATATGTATTTGATAAACTTAGACGCGTTGCACTCTCATTTGCCAAGAGAAAATTTTAGCACAAAGTAAAAGTGGTTAATGTTTATTTATATATTTTTTTGTTATTTTAATATTTTCCAATTGTAGACACATTCACTATTTGCTGGCACTTATGTATTTGATGTAATGTTACAGGTATGTAAATTTGTCAAGGTGATTGAAGAGTTTTTGTGTGTGGAGAAATCAACAAAGATTGTCCAATTTTCTCGTTGTTTCGTTGCACGAATTCATTAATTTCAGTTAGTTATTAATATGAACACAAATTGAAACACAGAGATACATACACAATTGGATAAAATGATTAAAGAAACAGAAACCAAAAATTAAACATGTTAGTTGTCTAATGCAACCAAAGGTGAAGCATTCAAGTACCACAGGTAGAGCTGCACACATGCGCAAGCGTAACAGAAGAACGTAAAAGTGGTCACTGTATGTGTGTCTATGTGTGGATGGCAAAAGCCACTAGGGTTACTCAAGCCATGAAATATTTAATTCATTTCAGCCTCTTAGTTTCTTCACTTTCGCAGACATTGTAAACTGGTACACCCTAACAAAAGTTTCTCTCTCGCTTGAAGCTGTTGGAGCGGAGTTGAGCAACTTTTCTCGCTCAGCTGGCAGCATTTAAGGCAAATGTTGGTAGTAGCAGAGAGTGAGAGACTAGACGGCTATATCAGAAACATCCAAGATCTTCGATAGTTTGGAAAATTTTAACTTATTTGTAATTAATTCTTGCAAATACCATTATTGGTAATAAAATTGATAAAAATTACAACATAAGTAATTATCTATTTGTGTGGAATTTTAACGGATTTTAATAAACTTTGTTAAAGATATTTTTCAACTTTATCTTTTTTGACTTTACTTCTTTTTGGATATTAAAATACATATGGTAATATAAAATGTTCTATTGCACTACAGCAAGAAATTAAATAAAGGCAATTAAATTTAACTTTTATTACAAAATGTTTTTTATAGAAAAAAAGATGATATTACTTTGAAAATTTTCATTTGAAATTAAAATGTTTCGAAAATATATGAATATTTTATTATATTAAATTGTTTATTGATAAGGATAATTATCCCATATATAATAACAATATTAACGAGTTAAATCAATTCTACAGAGATCTTTAATTAACATATGTTGTTTTCAAAATTTAAAAACATTACTAAATTATCTCAATTTAAATATTGTAAATATTTCATAATAAATCATTGAGAGATTTTTTTTCATGTGTATTTTTGTATTCAAAATCTGTCTAGACTTGGACAATGATTCAATTTGATGACAAAATTGAGAGATAAGAGTTATATTTTTGTATCTAAGTTTGGGTTCCTGATTTTAAAAGTCCATTCCTGGTCTACTTTTAAAAAATTAAAACAATATTTTTAATTTTCTGTATTCATACAGATATTGGTAATAGTTATAGATGAGTCTTAAAACTAAGCGACACAAGTGATCTTTGCTGGGCAGGTCACTGCCGATACAATTGTGAACTCCAAAACTGGTTTATCTTTGGCTCACGATTCCACAACTAATCCGATATCGTTATGGGCTAGATCCGTGCCTAAGGCGAAAAATATTTAGATGATTCCGTAACAAAAAATTGTGTTGTCTGACCTCGAATTATTAAAACATATCTGTTTAAACTTAAGCTAAATTATGTATATTTCTTCCAAGTTTTCTTTATATTTTATATCTGTTACATTATAGTTGGTAGTCTAATGTCTTAAAATATTCTATCAGTTGTTTCTATTTTTGATGCACGGCTCAACTAACTTGGTAGCGACTTTGTGAAAATGAAAATGGTGATTTCTCAAAAGTGGGTTACTCTTACATAACTATTAAAGCTCAGCTGTGTGGCCTTATATTCGTGTTGTTACCACTGTACTCTATATTACCTTTCATACTTTTTTGTTTTGTTGTTGCTGCCCGCTTACTGGGTTAGCCTACTAATGAATTAAATCAAAATGAAGAGTTTGGGAAGTTGGGCAAATTGATTTTACCTTTAAGCTACTTTATACAAACTTGTGTTGGCAGTTTCATAAACCTTTCAATTTACTCTATTTAAATAAGTAGACAAGAAGAAATGTTTGTATTTTTTTCTTACATTTTTTTTGTTTTATTTTATTTTTTTTTTTTTATAGATTTATATACATTTATTAACATTTTTGTACATAATGAATTTCAATGTTATGAAAGCCTTCATTTATAATTTACCTGCCCTGTCAGCTATTTTTTGGATTTTTTTGTTTTTTTCAATATCTTACTATTTTTTTTACTTTTTAGTTTTTTGCGCTTTTCGCTTTTTATAGATTCCATTGAAGAACTTTTCAAACGTTTCTTAAGTTTCTTCTCCTTGCGTTTCTTTTGGTCAGATTTATCATCAGAATTGTAATCATTATTAGATTGAAGTCCATCCTCATGCTGCAAGACATCATCATATTTCAACCCCAAACTATTCGATGGATTGCTTCGAAATGGATTATCTATGCGACGTGGTCTCGAGGAAGGTCTTGCCATCGACGATGTATTACGACCATCTGCTTGTGGCTGATTTCTATTATCATTCCTACCCGAATCATCAGAAGACTTTTTATCATATTTACCTTTGGCCCTATCTCTGAAATCGCGATTATTTCTATTACTTTCGTTATAAGCCTGGTCCCGGCTGTCATCAGATGGACGAGCTCTTCGACTTTGACTGGAATGCCTTTTATCTATAGGCGAACTACGCTCCCTTGAATGCCTTTCCTTCTTCTTGCCATAGTGGTCTGATTTGGATCTGTGCCTATCTTCATTATCTACACTTTTCCCAGAAACTTCTCTTCGATCTCGCTCATCACGCTTCTCGCGTTCATCACGTTTCTCGCGTTCATCACGCTTCTCGCGTTCATCTCGCTTCTCGCGTTCATCTCGCTTCTCTCGTTCATCACGCTTCTCGCGTTCATCTCGCTTCTCGCGTTCATCTCGCTTCTCTCGCTCATCTCGCTTCTCTCGCTCATTTCGCTTCTCTCGCTCATCTCGCTTCTCTCGCTCATCCCGCTTCTCTCGCTCATCCCGCTTCTCCCCCCTTGATCGATCTGGTGAATAATTTCTATCATGAACAACTTTACTACCGAGTCTATCTTTCACTGATTTACTACTTGTACGCTTCGGAGAATGTCCACGATCTTTGGGATCACTTTTAATTGAAACGGAACGGTCTTTGCTACTACCCTTGGAATTGATTACAACTTGAAACTCCACTGGTCTTATTGCATTTATAGCTTTAGCAAATATCGCATTCTCTGCTTTGCGAAGAACATCGGAAGTTATTTCAGAATTGTCCTCAGCATTGGCATTCGTAAGCTTTTTAAAAGGATCGGATATATTAGCGCTTAGATTATTGTCCTCCAATTCCCATTTCGACATTTGTATAGCGTCAAACTTCGCCACATTGTTTATCTCTTCGCGTCCCTCTATATCCAAAATCGAATAATTTTTAAGCTGATCAGGCTTCATGCTTTCCGAAATATTTTGGTTTATTTCATTTGATAATTCTCCATGACCTATGTCAGTATCTGGTTTGGAGTTGTTTTTGCCAAGCACATTTAATGTTGCAGATTGTCGTTCGGTTGAGCATTGTGCAGCTATTTCAGTATCTGGAGAATATCCCTTCTTCGATTTATCTTTCTTCTCTTTCTTATCCTTCTTGTTCTTCTTACGCTCTGATTTGTCCTTCTTCTTTTTCTTACGCTCCTTTAACTGCAAATTAAGTTTAATCTTATTTTCCTTTCCCAATGTGTTACATGCCTCTAGAATATCAAGATTCAATCTTGGCGAAGTTGACAGCATTTTTGCATCGACATATGGATTTTTCACTTTTTCTGGAGTCTTTGGAGAGTTTGAAACCTGCTTATAGGAGTCATCTATAAAAGCTGATTTGGGAGGTGGTGTGGGACTTCGATAACAATTATCGATTATTTTTGAATCTCTGCTCTTGCTGCTAGACCTGTGACGCTTTCTCGGAACAATATCATCTTCAATGCTCTGACTTCCGCGTACATGCTTGATTATTGGTACTTCTGGACTATTTTTATTATGCTTTTTATAAACCTCATTGTCAGTTATGTGTGAAGATTCGAAACCTGGAGGTGGCGGCTCAACTGGCTCCATTTTTGATCCATATGGCTTGTTGTGAGGCTGCTTTTCCTTAAAATCTGGTTTATATCCGACCCTGGGTGAGGGAGAACGCCGATGTCCAGATCTGGTATAAAAAAATATATACAAAATAATTATATTATTAACACAAACCCCAAACAAACAAATTTTCTAACGGTTTATTCCCGATCAGCATCAATTGTTATTGTAGTTTTGGTCAAAATTGAAAATTTTTCAAAATTTTCAACACACAACAGAAATGTATTCAAAGTAAATTGATTCTTGTTAAAAGCTTTTGAGGATTAGGGGAATGAAATGTCCTTCTTTTTTTTATCTAATTAATGATAATTAATCCTCTCTGTAAGAGTAGAAAAAAGTTAGAAATGGAAAGTATATTACATTTGTTTTATTTTTATGCTGATTTTATTGTAAACCGATTTGGACTAGGTCGGATAAGATAACCATGTCAAGGGACATCAGCTCATTTGGCTTACAGGAAAACGGACCCACTCATTACATTTTCAATTAAAAGATTAAATTACGAATTATCCGCGATAGTACAGGGCCTATACCACTATATACATATATATTTGTTTTTGGTTTCGGCGACTCTTTTGGTCAGAATCAGGGCCGAAAGCAGGTACTAAGTTCTTTCCTTTTTTACCTTGAAAAAAGTTGTTATAAATTAAATTATGTTAAATATCGAAACAGCAGTAAATTCTCGAAATTCATCATAATTTTTATCTTTCCTCTGGTATAGGCACTTGGCCACATATTACGTTTTTTTTTACGGTTGTAAATTGTTAAGGAGCGGTTTAGCCATGCCATGTCACGGATTTCAGACGGACTTTTAATGATATTAAGATAGATGCAGAAGTGTTTTAAAAAGGGTAAAAAAAAAATTGTATAAAACCCATTTTCTGAAAGAAAATTTGTTGTTTTTGGACAAAAAAAAAAAAAAAACTTATTAAACTTCCTATTTCATTTTTATTATATAAAAATTCCCGGTTTATCACCATATCTATATTAAGGCAAAGTTTTTGTTGGTTTTGCAAAAACCCAAAATATGGGAAAAATAGTAAAGATTGCAGCTTACTAGTGTGTCCAGTTTCAAGAATTGGAAGAGTATATATATTAAATAAATTGTTTAATTCTGAAGTCCTGGTTAATTTATGAAAGCATAAATTATAAAAGTATATGATATGTGTATATGTAAAGGTTGTGTAAACAATTTTATTAAGTAACCTCTTGTTTTTGTCATTAGGCGATTTTGATCCGTTGCACGCATGACGCATAACCCGAGCAGCTGGTCTTCTTTCATGACTATATTCACGCTTCCTATCCCGGGACCTTGGTCGTTTCTCCTTAAAGTTGAGGTCCCTCGGTGGATTCTTATCATATGCTGGCGACTTGTAGCGATGACGCAGTCTTTCAGGAGATCTGGATCGATGATGATCTGAAGTACGGCGACGATCCTCCTTTTGTCTTTCCTTTTCTTTCATAATTCGGTTGAAGGCTTCAAGTGGATCGTCAATGAGCCTGCAAAAAAATATGATATATATGATTAACAATGATTAAAAATTAAAATCATCTTAAAACTTAGACAGTTAATTATTTTTAATTTAAAATATCAATAAGACAATTGGTTTTCCATATTTTGTTTTTCAATGTTACATATTTTGGTTAACAATAATTGCTGTTGAATCGTTGTGTAAAAATCGTAATCGGAGGTATCGTTTAGAAGTTTATCATGTTATATTTATTATTATTGTGATGTTTTTTAATTTGACCATCGAAAATTGACATTGAAAGATTATTCAACCAACTTACTTTTGCGAATACTGAACTTTGTCGTCCGAAAAAACAGACATCTCCCAAGCTATTGATCCAGTTAGACCTACTAGATATTAACTCCTTTATGATTTAAACACTGTATTTTGAACTAAGCTTTGCATAAAACTGTTTAAGTTCTATGCTCTCACTACAATCTTCTTTACCGGGGTAAAGATAGGATCGGAGGCATTTCTTTCTTTTCTCAAAACATCTCTTATTTTTTATTTAGATCGTAATTAGCTGTAGTTTGTTCTATTTTAATTATTTTCTGTTTATTACACGAAACAGGCTACTTCATGGTTTGTCTTATGGACTACATGAGCATATAAGCTGCCATTAGGCCAACAAGCTTAAGTACTTAAAGTAAACTCTCATATATTGCAATTGCTTTAATAATAAGATTTGTTTTGCAGCAGAAGGCGCATGCTGACATAATTTACTATAATTTTTTATTGACTCATTTAAAATTATGCAAAATATACAACCATTCAAGTGTCAGTCACTGTTTCCCTCTTAATCCGCCGTTTCCCGCTTTTTGTTTTTGGTATTCAATAAATATTATGACATTATCTTTCTTTATTACTTAGCAATTAAATGTTTATAGAATGTATAGCTTAGCATATGCATTACATAAGTTTTCGTCATGTATTTTATAAATATATGCTTACCCGGAACCAACTTTAGCTGCAACTCCTTGGTAAATCGACGCCAAGCTTGGTGATTGAAATCTTTGCATTGGATTGATATTTATATTTCCAGTAGGTTCAAATGATGGACGTATGGAATGTACATTTTGGGGTTGGTAGGGAACAAAGCTGTAATTAGAAGAAAAATATGTTAATATTTTGGTTTTTCTTGGTAATTATTTTAATCATAAATACAAAAAGAAAATTAAACGATATTGAATGTACATTAAAATGTTTCCAATTTTTACAACAAAAATTGTAGACTTACTTCATGGGAGGGCGTTGACCCATGTTATTATATCCATTATTGTATGGCGGCATTTGATGTCCTACCATATGCAACGGTGGTAAACGGGGAGCCTGAATATATGGTGGCTGCTTATAGACGCCAATTCGATGAGTATCTTCTGGTTCGTTCACAACATGACATTGAAAGTTTTGATGAAGTCCAACAGGTGTCGGTAGCAGGCTTCTTTCGTGATGTTTGACGCCTTCCATTTTGGGTGGCGGTGGCCTTGGTTTCATATCATGATCCATCATAAATTCTTGGTTCTGTTCGCGTCTATGGGGAACGGAGTCACCAGATGGTTTACTTCCTATATATGGTTGTATAACCTGTAATGACAAAAATGTTACTTTAATTTACCAAATTCTCAAAATGCAACATTAGGATATATGTATCTATTATTCTCATGAAACTACTGAACGAATCGATATAAAAGCTCACCTTGGGTGCTAAGGCTGGTGTGGTATCTTCTATTTTTTGAGGCATTTTAATTGTTATATTATCCTCATAGTCCGAATCATTCTTTTCTTTCTCTTTTTCTTTTTGTGACTGTTCAACAACTTTGTTTGTTGATGCCGAAGGAACACTTTTTCCATTCTCCTCGCCTCCATTGACATTTGAAGATTCTGGCTCTGGTTTTGCTTCCACCTTGTCAGTGCTAGAAGGTTGAACAGCAACCACAGTGGTTGTCGTCTCAACTGGTGGTTTTTCGACTTTTTTATCTAGAGGGAAAATGAATTATTGAAACCCAGATAAGACCAATAAAATAAACATTATTTAATATGTTTTACTCGTAAGAAATTAAACACTATTTACTGCCTATATCAACAATTTGTCTCATGGCTTACCAGTTTTCAGTGTATATCCAGTTTCACTTTTAAAAGCGTTAACAGAATTTCTTAAAAAACGATTTGGGATCAAAGATCCTGGAGAGCAGTTCTTTTCCTTGCAATCAGGACATTCGCTATCCTCAGACTCTAGCAACGATGTGCGTACACCTAAAAGATGCAGAAACGGTAATTAGAAATATATATTTAAGACGAGTGTAAAGAAATATTATAAATTTATAGAGGTATACTTACAATCATCGCAAAATGAACTGCCACAACATGGTATCATAACAGCATCAACAAATATATCCCGACATATTCCACAGATTAAATCTTCTGGTATCTCTTGATTTTGCTCAACAGGCAACACAAATTTTGACGAATCTTGATCCATTGCCCTGTAGACAAGAAAAACAATGTTGTAGTACAGAGAGTAAAAATGAAGAGAGAAGCACTTTATATCTTACATATCGGGTTTGTCTCTAAACGATCTCGGAATTCCAGTATTCCGTTTAACTTCATACTGCTCTTTTCCCAATATATAGGGACAATTCTTAATCCAATGGCCACTTTTTTTGCATTTATTACAACGATATGAGGCTGGTACTTCGCCAACTTGTGATTGCCCTTTGATGCGATGATATCTTCAAGTAACAGATAAAAACAATGTACAGAAGATTAGATAAATAATCTATCAAAACTAGACAATTTAGGTAGGCTTACGTCTTGGGATCATAATCCGCAGTGCTCTGCATCATCATTGCTTGTATTTTTTCCTCTTCACTTCCCTGCATTTTGGATAGATCCATATTAAAATTATCTTGTTTATTGGTAGGAGCGCTGGAAAAAGCATTGTCAGATGCTGGTGGTTCCCAGCCTTTTTTTGTTGGATGGGCTATTGGTATGCGCGATATAATGAGGGTAGTATTTTTTGGTATTAAAAAGGAATCATCTTTATATTCTATAAATTCCAGAAAAAATTCAAACATTAGTATAGACATTTATATGTAAAAGTTTTGAGAATAATATACAATACCTTCTTTACTTTGGGCATTCGTTATTTGGAGATCGAAATCTATAATTTTGCCCAACTTTTTCTGCTGTACAATTTCCCTTTTCAAGTCACCAACAGAAATGTGCAGTCCATCAAACGTGATTGTATCAAAATGAAGTGTACTTTTAAATTTATAGTGCACCGACATTGTGAAGTTTATCAAGATCTAAAAAAAAAAATGAAAATCAATTTTAACGAATATTTACAAGAATTTAAGGAGAATTAGCTACAAGTTTTAAGTTTAAACCAACAATGCAAAATATCGAAATAAAATTTGAATTTAATTGACCTTATACTTAGGGGTTGTTATCTGCTATTATATTTAATATTAAGCAATCCCTAATAGTAGTGGGAATCAAAATTAAGATCTCTTAGACGGCTGAAGTTTTCGTAGGATCATAAATTTGCGGCTAAGATGCAAAAGGTTTGGTTTTTTTTTTGCAACGGCTAAGAAACTGACACTAACAGATGCAAGCTGTCGGCTTTGTTGTTTTATTGATTATTTCATGTCTGCCGGTTCAAGCGTTAATTGACTAAAGAAGTAATGACAACAGATGACATTAAAATGCCTAAATTAGCATTAATAGTTAGGTAAAGACCACTGCTAGATTAGAGTCTGCGTCTAGAGACTTTGAAGTAGTGCAACTGAATGCAATGGTCTCAACGCGACCCTAATTAAAGGTGTACCTTTCGCTTCTACGACTAAGGGAAGTTTTAGTATATGAGAGCCGCATATTACGAGATATATAACAAGGCGACTATGTATGTACATATGTAGACACTAAGTACAATTTGGGATGTTGTAAAACATACATCATAAGTAACAAAACAAGAAAAATTAAAATAAGTCATTTACACAAACACAAAACTATAGGTATATGTGCACTTCCGATATGAACGTTAAACGTTAATGCACTCAACACGCCAAGCCAGAACGAGAACCCCATTTTTATTTTGCACGTACATACTATGCGTATATGTACATAAATGTATGTATGTATGTATGCTCTTTTGAATTTCTTCTGTACTTTTTATCTTTTGTAAAATTGAGACCACTATTTAATATTCTTTGTAGTGTTTGTAAATTTTATGCAGAACTACGAAAAACTTACATTTCACACACGCTTTTATTATTGTTTCATTAATATTTCTTTCGTGAATAATAAGTGTGTTAATCTCTCACATCGTCGTCTACATTTGTTATCGATACTTGCACAAAGTCCATTATATATCAATGAAACATTGTCGACATTTATCGTGTGTTAGGAACGATGGAAATGGAGAACGAGCTGCATGTTTAATTATGTTTAAAAGGTTTTGAATCTTCATATAAATATTATATACATTTTAATGTCATAAATGTTAAGTATACGCTAGCTGGTTTGCATAACAAAATTAGATGGAGCCAAATTGTTATCGTTCAATCGTTATTAATAAAGACAACTCTTGAATTAGGTGAGAAATTTGACTGGAAGGGTTTGGTAAAAAAGGTTAGTTGCACATCTTTTTCCAGTAGTGCGAAAACGTTACTCATTTTGTTTGTTTTTTTTTTTAAGCAATTAGTTATAGAGCTAAAGTGGAATTGGAATGAAATAATCAGGAGTCTGGTCACACTCAACTACGTGACAATTTCAGTCAGTGTGACCGTTTCAGTTCGATTAGTGTTAGAAAGGCGATATTAACTGCTTCGTTTCGAACTTGCCGGGATAAAACGGATATAATAAGTAATTCCTTTCCATAGAGATATCTTAATATCCTTATTGACAAAGCAATCTTTAGTATTAAATTGTTTTTTCGCCAGGCACAAGAAAATGGCTCCTTCATATCCATTTGGATAATATGAAACGAAATCTCTTTTGTTATTAATCTAGTTAAATACAAACACATTGTGTTTCAGCATTATTAACTTTAAATATTTACTGTAAATAAAATAATTTTCTCTTGAAAATTAGAGATAGCTGCACCGATGTTAATTTGAATTGCCTTTAGTTATTTAGTTTATTTTATTAAATTACCAATGTTTTGTTATTGATTTCGGTTGTAATAATTTGAAAACAGGTACGCTTATAGTAGTTAATACGTTATTTATTTACTTTCAACTGAAAATACAATACAATCCATCAAAAAATATACACATGGACTTGCTGTTTTAACCAAGTCATTTGGAAATGAACTAATTTCAATTACCGTCAATTAACCCCTAATTAAATTTAATATTTCATTTGCGTACATCATACTAATTGTAAGATTAAATTGTTCTGCGTTCCATTCTTCGTTACAAAATTGACGTCACCTAAGTGGACTTCGAAGCCCTTTTCACAAACAATGTTTGCATATATGTATATAATTATATATGTATGTAAATATAGGTATATATATGAATATAGGTTTATATTATTTATACATATGTCTACTGTTGAATATTCAGTTCTAGGTTAATATTGATATAAAAGCTTCGCTCAAAAGTGCACTGCATGTTTTTAATTTAAAATAGGAAATTAGTCACATTTTTTTTTGTTTTGTTTCGTAAAACAACATCATATGATGTTCGTTTAAAGGCAAGTGTTGGACCTCCGTTGAATTGGAAATACATTTATCGCTAAAAAAAAAAAAAAGTTGAGTATTCACATTTACACTTTCGGCATTTATATAATTTGCGTTTGCTTTGTAAAACATTTCTTTTCTTTTTTTGTTTTGTTTTGTTGTGTTGAAACATTAGAAGGCTGAAGAAAAATATGTGTGTGTGTCCGAGAATACTTTAAATATATTGGCATATATAGGTTTGTATATGGAAAGCACTTTCATCCAGAGTTACATCATAATACTAGGCCCAATCTGTGTAGGTATGTATGTTGTTTATATGTATGCGTGTATATATTTGTTAAAAATTGGAGTAGAATTTGTATAACATTGTGATTTTATGCGGCTATTGAGAAAATTCTCAAATTAGTTTCAAGTTTCATGTTTTTGTTGCTCTGTATTAGATTCTTGTGGGCGTGTAAATGTATCAAACATTTTATATATTTACCAGTTAGTTTGGCTTTACATCAATTTAATTATGTATATAGAAATATATATATTTATATATGTATGTAAATATGTATATAAAATCCTATTGATATTATCTTATACAGAAAATGTATCTGGAGTAGCAAAGTTACATATAAGTAGTTCTTTATAAAAAAAAAAAATTGCATGCGTACTCCATATTATTAATGCTGCCAAAATGAGGGCCGCATTATTAACTGGAGTAAATGGCTTGTTTCAGAAAAGCTAAACGAAACATTGACGCCGCCAATTCAATTGGACAACTGCGTGACAAAACAAAAACAAAATCATGTGCTTGCTTTAAAAGGAGAAAGTAGTGAAGAACAATTGGAATTGCAATTGTTCTCTCATATAAAATGAATTTACTCTTCCACTGCATTGCCGCCGGATTTCTGTTTCTTGCTGGCACTAATTGGTGGAGTAGTTGGTATCGGAGTGGGCGTTGGTGTCAGTGACGTATTGGATATGGAGTCCAGATCATCCTCAAATTCTGCGTCTGCTGCCTGCAGTATAGTCATAATGTCAGTTGGAGTTTCCTGTAAGAACGTCGAATATTAGCCAGTCATATATGTGAAATAGAATGAATGCCGTCTACCACGTGGATTACCCACAGCGAGGCACTCAAGTGAAACAAGAACTGTATGAAATTACAGACAGATACTCACTTTTATCGCATCAACTTGCTTACGTTCATGCATTGCACTCAATAGCTCGCGCAGGTGTTGGTTTTCCTTACGCAGGCGCTCTCTTTCCATGTCGCGCTCATTGATTTTGGGCTAGAATTAAAGATTATGATGTTAATTCGCTGCTTCTAACAATTTGTCTTATTCTGACACATACCAAGAGCAAGGAAATTTGCTCATTCAGTACGCCAACAATGCTGCTGAGTGCATGACAGGGTACACTAGGCTCCAATGAGCTGGCATGCTGTATGCGGTTTGGACCACAACTGCTTCCTCCCCCCAATCCGATGACTGCCGATGGGCTTATAGTTTTCTCACTGATAGTTTGAGTTTGTGCCTGGATTGTGGATACTTGAAGCGACTGTGCTGTCTGCGTGGAATTGTCAATCATTGAAATAGTGGCATGAGCTTTGTTAAGTGCAGCCTAGTGGAAAAAGAAAAAATTAAATATGTATAAACATATTTGTATAAGTTTTTAGAAATTCTTTCAAGCTTACCATAGTTTCGTAAACATCACTTATTTTAACTTCCGCGTTAGAGTCATTTGCTTTAGCTGCTTCGTCAGTATCCGGCAAAGGAGTTTCGGTTACACTCTTTGTGATTTCTTCTTGCTTTTTAGATTCAATATCTGTATCCTTTATGTTTTCCACTTTTTGTTCCTCGGCTTGAACAACAGCTGATGCTGGAGCTGTTTCTGATTCTCTTTCCTCGTTATTCTTCGCAATTTCTGTAGCTGAATCATTCTTGATCTCTTCATTTTGAGAATTATCTACTGGCTCCACAGACACATTTTCAGTGGTCAAGAATGCGTTGGAAGCACTATTCGATATTCCAGCTGAAGATTCGGAAGATTTCAAGGGAGCCAATGGTGTAGCTGTAGGAGTAGATTTCGAATCCGTTGTTGATGATGACTTTGTTGTTATAGCTGGTAGTCGCAATTCATCGATTTCACAATAACCGTCATCATCTTCATGAATAGCCACATCATCAACACTATGTGTATGCAGTTTGGGCATCATCCGTGACAAAGGAATTTGCGGTTGGGCCTGAGCCTGAGCATGTTGTTTGTTTGGTGGCGGCAGGGGCGGTGGCGACGGTGAATGCGAAACAATTTTCCGATGCTTTTCCTTCTCGTGACAGTGACTACAGACCGCCGTTGATACAGCCGAAACCTCCTGTTCCGGGGTAACGCGCATGTATTCGTTCAAGATTTTCGTTAACATCTGGACCTGGTCGTAGGCAGCTAATGCTATGTCGGCGCTATCTTTAGGAGCTTCCGGCATCATAGCAATGTCGACAATCTCATTGAAATGCTCAACTGGCAAACGGAAGATATCGCAAATAATTTTTTGTTTCTCCAATAAACCATCGCGTATGGAGGAGTCCAAGCGTCGTAACCGTTCACCCGGTGTCAGCACCGGCTCCGCAGTATGAGCTGGACTAATACTTATTTGAATGGCTGCGGGATCCACCAGAGGCGACTGCATGAGTAAGGTACGCGTATTATTGGAATTGTTGGAGCACACAATGCTGGCACTGTCGCGTTTCGAATGACCACCGACAAGTCCATAGCTTGAAATGCGTTCATCTCCACGGGGCTCCGAGGCATTCGAGTTGTTCGATTCACGTGCCGATTGTGTATGGCGCAAAATAACGCCATTATGATCTGCGTCATTATCCGCATAGTTATTGTTGGATTCACCGCAGCTTCGTATTGACATGGATCGGCTGACAGATGATGAGCCCAAACCGGATGAGCCTGCCTCTTGATGGCTCAAACGTTGTTTATCCGTGATATTGTAATAGCTGACATTGTCACTTGGAGTTGAATCTCGGCGAGTGCTTCGCAGCTGTACGCCGCCGTCATAACTGCTATTGCTGCTGGCAATAGGCGCCGGCGTCACTGTAGCAATGGGCAAAAGAGGCGCCAATGGCGTTGTTGTCATTGTTGCTGTGGCTGCCATTGGCTGAACGCGATCCGGTGTTAGATCCAGCGACGACTCCTTCGTGTGTGAGTGCGGTAGATTACCTGAAGATGGCTCATCGACTGTTGTATCATGACTGTTGGCTGAGTTCTTTGGACGTGGCTTATACTGATGCGCTGCTGCATCCGAAATATGCTTAAACCATCTGAAGAAATCAAAGAAATAAAGAGGAGAAATTAATTACAGAATTAATATTTAATGTAAATTAGTATTATTTTAAAGGCAATCTTTTTGATCAGTTTGTATGTATGTAAGATCACCTGGACACCAAGGAGGAGCGGCGATTATTGTGGCCATTGCTGGATTTGGAATTGCTTGAGACTTCATTAAAACTGCCACGGCGTCGCTCCTTATTTAGATCTTTGGGTCCCTCATTCTGTTTACCAGAGATTAACAATAGGGCCCCATTACATAGACTTTTACGGCGCGAGCCGGTAAACACATCACCCGGCGATAGGAAATTCATATCGGCATTGCCAATAAGTGGCAGAAATCGAAATATTACAAAGAAGTCTGTTCAAATAGTTCCAAAGAATCATCTAACCAGATAAATTAATATTAACATCGAGTTTGTTATACACTTTAAGTTTATTTCAAATACAATTCGTAAGAACTTGGACGCACACACACGGACACAAAAGCGTATTTGGTTCTAAAGACTGAAATGAATAAGTCTTTTTTTTTTTTTTTTTGAATAACAATAGAAGAAATTCAATGCATTTGTATATATTTCACTCCAGGTTGAGCACAAAATACAAAAGAAAACAAAGAGTAACACATTTGTATGCCCACATCGACGTCAGTATATGTATACAATATATATATATATATGTGTATATAGAAATCTGTATACATGAATCTACAATGAAAATACGTATATATGTGTATATTTGCAGATGTTGTTGAACAAAAAAAAAAAAAATAATAATAAAAGAATACTTGTGGTAAACAAACAGCTTCCGTTTTAGGAACTAAATGTATTCTTCATTACACACAGACAGACGTCTACAATATGTCCAAGAGATGTTTTTCAATATTTAAAGATACTTTTTTTGGATTAACCGGTTATGTCGTGTTTGAATTGAACTTAATATGTTAACTTAGTTCATGGTATTATCTATCGCTATCGTGTACTCCCAAATTCATTGTTCACACACAAAAGCTAGCGACTGCGTAGTTGACTAGTCATATATTTCTTGAGAAAGTAAATAAATAAAGTTTCGCAAGTATGCACGCGCGCGTTGCTCAACATGTAAGCGCCAACTGATGAAAACGGAAAATCTTACATTCGAAACAGTTGACCAAGCACCCGCCGATGTGCTATAGCCTTATCCGAGTGAGTAGCAGCCGAAGCAGCATGCAGCAGAGAGAGAGGTGACAGCGAATAATATTAATGGATAATCGCGGATAGCTCCCTACTCTTATGTCACACACAACTTGAACAATATGCATAATAAATCGGTGTATCCGTATTGTAAATAGCTTGTATTTAATTTAACCAATTTATCAACTGCTAAATGCGTATTCTAAGAGATAAGCCAATGTCCTTTGTTGTATGCTATACGAGTGAAAGAGACTAACCAAGTGATCAACTTCAATTCAATTAACACAGTTGACGATTATTATGCATTTTCATAGCTCTTTGAAATGAAAGATTCACTATGCTTTCGATTTCATTTCCAATATTTGCCATAAGTTTTTATCAGAACTTTGTCTTTTACAAACTATTTAATTTATAACTATTTTTAAAGTAGAGAAGAAACAGAATTACAAATTTATAGTATACCAAAAGATCCATTGAATCACAAAATGAAAAGAAATGTAATTTAAAATGGCTCCAAAAAATAGTTGACGCAGCCCAAAACGTGTATAGAAGCAGCTGTCAATAAGTTGACAAGTTGAAAATACTTCCTTTTTGTGTATTTTGTAAATTATTGCGCATACAGATCGGAATTTTTGGTTTTTTCAAGGTAGTTTAGTCAAGGTCTTTAATTTTTGTCACTTGCAATCAATATTTATTTTGCAAAAATTGATGATTGATGTGCACAATCCTCTTCTTTTTTTTTTGCAACACTTGATTAGTGATTAGCGTCATTTTGTAGTTTTTCCCATTTTGGGAGGGATTTATAGTCAATTGACGTTAGTTTTAATTGGTTATTTGTTAACAAACATTTTTGTTCAGAAATATCTGCTACTTTCCTTATAGGGAATTAATAAAGTTGTTCGAACAGGGTGAGTTTTGATATACTTGTATTAAACTCTACCGGAAAAGCTAGTTTGCTATAAACTGATGACTAATTCAATTGTAATATAATATTAATACTTACGTTTTACATTCTGAACTGCTTGGGGCTCGCAACTCTAACATTTGTGATGTCTTTGTTTTGATTAGGAAAAATGAATTTTTATCAGCGGCTTCCTGGCGCACTAAAGTCTCCGAATCAATATTCATGATTGGACTAACAGGTTTATTATTCACACCCGGCGTATGCAGATTTTTCAACAAATATTTATCATCCTAAGAGAAATAAGTGTCAATTAGTAATTTAATCGCCTTTTGATTATTAATTCAACTTGCCTGTTTGGTAAGCAATACAATCATATTTTCAAATAGTAAGCCATGAAGTAGTATGCTGGGATTCTTTTTCATTGTCAAATTGCCATCGTGTATAAGGCGATGTTGTGTTAAATCCAGCTTTCGTTCATCCTTATCCTTATCGTATGAGGATCTATCCAATTTGCGCTGTATATTCTGCAATCTGTTATAAAAGAAAGGTTAAAATTTGATTAGATAAGGACTTTAACCATTACAAAGAAGTAATAAATTGCTGAGAGTTTCTTTCTAGACTAAACATTTAACAATTAGGGTTAAGTGCTTATTGAAATACTTTAAAAACCTTCATTATTTTAATATTTATCTTTTTAGCATTGTGACCTTTGTAGAGAGGGAGAGAGACACAAAGCAAACGCGGTGCTTTTGAACTGAAATACTATTTTTAAATGTTGACGTAAATTGGCGTCAACGTGAGTGATTCATTTCAGTTCGTCGTCAGCCAAAAATAATAAAATCTGTTGTAAAGTATTTCAAAATGATAATAAATAATAGGAATCAGTCATACTTGTGAGCATCCTCTGCCGTTTTTACAGCCTTGTTCACCTCGACCAGTATTTCTTTTGAAGATTCCAAGGCTCGTTGTATTGCTTCCGCTTCAGATTTATTTTCAGGTACCACACGAATTGTAACTTTATGTAAATTCTCGAATAGTAAAGGATACTTTGTTAGACGCTGCAATACAGTGGGCAACAAATCCTTTAATTCGAGACGTCGGCAAGCCTTGTGCGATTCGGATTTCTTAAGCAACTTCTGCAATTGCTCATCCTTGTGACGTTTCTCCTTAAGCCCCTCCAGTGCGATCTGTTGACGAGCACAAAACTGTGCGGCGTATTCACGAAGCACTTCTCCAGATTGGCCATCAAACATGTCGGCCAATAGATCGCCAATATGAGTCACCACATGATTGTGCTCAACTCGACGCAATTTTAATTTTTGCTCAAAGTTGCCATGCAATTCACGCAGCGAAAGCAATGCAGGTGGGAATAATAACAAGAGATGCTCGTGTGGAAGTAATCCGCTCTCATAGAGTGGCAAAAAGAATAGTCGGTCCAATAGCTTGAGGGTGCGTACATGATTGCGCTCTGTCTGGTAGATTTCTGTATAAATAAATAACAAAATAATATTAATAATACTATTGATTTGTGTAAGATTTTCACTTACCATTAATAATTTCTTGACGTTTCTTTTCTGCATCGGTCAGAGCAGCTAACATTTCAGCAGCCACCATTGAACTCCAATCGGCTTCATTGAGATCGTCCTCATCGTCACTTTCAAAGTTCCATTGCCTTTGCAGTGGCGGCGGCGGCATCTGGTGACCGGAGTTCCAAAAGCTTGTGTTGCTAGCACTACTGCTACCCACACTACTCTGAAAGGAATCCTGCTGACTATGCTGATAAGCATGTTGCTGTATTAGCAAATGTGGATGTTGATGCAGGTTGCCAGCCGTGGCGCCACCGGCTCCTGGTATACTTCCTCCAGCCACTTGTTCCATCGAAGTGCTTGGACTTTCAGAGCCAGCACCACCGCCCGATGAGAGACTAGAATTCGAACTTGCTGTATAGTTGGCATTGGAGAGACCCAAGTCCGGTTGATCATCGCTAAATAAATAAATAACAATACATTGAATATTAGAATCGCTTTGTTTTCATGGAAACTTTTCCAATTTCGCTCAAGTGGAAATCAATTATAGATAGAAATTGTCTAAGCCTTTCTTGTCTCCCCCTTTAGAGACTTGTTCTATCTTTCCGTTGTCCTTACTTGTCGTGTGTATAGCCCTTTAATTCCTTGCAGCTGGTGCTACGTGTGAAATAATTGTTACTTTTCATTATGTGATTATTAAAGTATTTGTCTTGAAATTTTTATACAAAATATATTCGGTTGAAGAACCGAAGGAGCGAGTACTGCTCACGGCAAGTTCAACGCAAAAACTGCTACTAACACTTAAGTCAAACTAAACCAGCTGGTCCTACGTAATGTTGACTTTACTTGGCCAATAACAACAATCATTGTGGCAATAACAACAAACATACGAACCGAAAGGACTGATGGCTGGCCCACTGACTGAGTAGTCCAGTCGAACAGTTTATCAAACAACAGAAACTAAGAGAAAGAATACACAAGCTACATACATCAATGTATCTACAATATGGCGTAGTGTGTCGCACACCAATATAATCGATGCCATTGCAGGCAGGTTTGCGTTTGCTCCACCCCCCGCCCTGGCCATCTATTATACCCATCCTATCCCTTTTAATTATTGTCTATGCCGCAATACGTAGATACTCTTACCAAAGTTATAACAGTCGTAGTCAATCATTCAACTCAATTCTCATCCACACACATTTGAAATGTTCTAAAAACGCTTTGACTCGGCTAATGCTGCGCATGGAAATTTTCTAGTCATTGCAAGACTGCAATATATGTACACACTCGATTAACTCTACATATTATTTCACAAGGAGGGGATAAAGGAAAGTGCACCCTTCCGTATAAAGTAAAAGTCAAGTCAAGTGAAAGTGAATTGGGGGGAAAAGTACGATGGCGTGACAACGGAAGACAACATATGGAAGTATTGCGACCCAATGCACATTAATTAGTATAATTAATATCAGGTTACTTTAACCTAGTCTTGTGGCAAAGGCAAAGACAAAAGGAAAGGAAAATACCGTCCTACTGATGGTATTGATGCGAAATTTTTAGGGAGTGGCAATGTCCCAAGCCCTTTTTTTCCCCTTCTCTTGTTCTATCTACCTCAATAGGAAATGAGGATTGTAATGTATGGTAGGTACAAACAAAAATATATACAGAAATTGTATATATGTACTTGTAAACCTCTTGGCATTTAGCCAACTTCTCACTTAGTCTTTGGTACAAAGAAATGTAAACTTACTTGGGACGTGACGATAAACTGGGATCCGAGGTCTTGCGGCGATTACTACGACTCCGTTTACTTGACAAACGTTCCTTATACGATTCAGATCGATTCACAGAAACTGGTGCGCTTTTATGCTGATAACTGGAGAGGCAAAACAGAAATAGTTATTATTTAAAATGCCTGATGGAAGGGATAAATATATGTATGCTTACCGCTCTTTTCGAGCATCTTTTTTATCTGGAGCATCTGATGCATTTGATTCAGCAATGCCAGCGGCACCGACAGCTCCTACCAAACTATTGGACAGGGCTCCTGAGCCCATGCCAGCATTGGAAAGGTCCGCTGAGAAGCTGGGACCACCACCGCTTGCATTAATACTATCGTTGGCATTTTGTCCAGCATGATATGAACTTTGCAAATCACTGCTATTAAGCGCCGAAGTATTTGATGATGCGTTGCCATTAGAGCGCAATGAAATGTTGGCATCTGGTCTACGGTCTGAAGGTTGACGCACAATCGATGTAGACGACGAGACGCGTTCTGAAATTATAAACGAAAAAAGGAAATATTATTATCTAGTAATCCAATTGCATTTAGAAATTTGTAAAATATTTAAAAAGAATGTATGTAAAAAGCGTTTACAGCATTTGCCTTCTCACCGCCACTTAATTGCCGAAAAGTGTCTGGTATTGTGGATTGAACATTTTGCAAAGATTTATGCTTCTTCGAACTAATCTTAGCAGCAACTCTCGACGTAAGGGAAGGAGATGACTTTCTTGATTTTTGTACTTCATTCCCAACGCCATCCAATTCATTAGTAGATTTTGATTTCTCAGTGTTTAGAGGGCTAAGAGGAGATGCTTTTAGTTTGGAACTTTTTAAAAGCATCACATTCTTATCCGTCTTGGCGGCATCACAATCTTGAGGGGCAACTGCAACAACTCCAGTCGTTTGCGGTTCTGCACTACGCAATGAAAATTTCAAAGCAATTGGATTTGTTCGTCTCTTTGTCAGCGAGGACTTTCCCCTTATTAGAGAAAAATCATCTGATGCTAAAAGTTTTTTGTTATTCATAACAAATTTAACAATCGCTTGCAAATTCAGAGTAGAATGGACCTGAGTGTTTTTCTGATGTTCAGCTGGTTCCGTGGCAGCCAATTTATCTCTGGATAAGTCTTTTCTTAGCTTAATGTGGGAGTTGTTCCCGTTTTTTGAATTGGTGGCCAACATTTTCCGTGAACTACGTGACCGACTTAAGCTATGTCCCAGCGGTATGGAGTCATTCACTTTGCTTTTTGAGGAGCTTTTCTCAATGCGATTGTTCTTGTATTTGCGATCTGTGAGCAGCATACTTGTTTTACTTCGCGAAAGCTTTAGGCCACGCTGCATTACGGCCACATTATTGGAGTCATCGTTTTCCGAAGAAGAATCACTATCGCTGGATTCACTGCTTTCTGATTTCATCTCCAAGTTGCTCTTAAATTGAACAGGTGGAGTTTTGCTCAAGTCCTTTCGCTCCATCAATTCACTCTCCTCTTCGACTAGTTCGTTTAGTTGCAAATTGGACTTTGGCTCTACTTTATAGAAAATGGGTGGCGATTTATTACGTTTACGTTGAGGCCTTTGTGGCTTTATCACATTTGGAGAGGTTTGTTCGTTTGTTGGCACAATTCCATCCTTTTTGGTCATCTTTTCCAATTTGGGCGTTTGGGTTTTACGTCGAAAACTGGAACGCCGGAATTTTTGAAATTTTGACATTTCAGGTGAGGGGGCATCGTCAGTAGTGTTGGTCGGCGTAGAATCTCGATCCCCATTGGAAGCATTGCCGCCGATATTGTTTAGACGAAACCACATAGTGAGTGATCTATTGATTTTGACGTCATACGCAAAAAGGTTGTGTTTAAACTTGGTTCAACAATCAACAATCTGTATAATCGTTTTCTCGTTCGTCATATTTATTTTCTTTTTCTTTTTGTGCCGTATGTAAACAACAACTTTACAGCAAAAATTTTGCCAAATAGATTAAACCAATACGCACAGACACACACAAGTAAATAAATTTTAAATATTCACACACACAAACACACACCCCTAAGTATATATATGTACATACAAATTTAAAGTGTTTTTAAACACTCGAAATGGATAAAAGCCAAAAATTTATATACATATACACATATATTAATGTTTGTATGTATGTATGTAGGTAAATAGGTATGTATATGTAGTCATCATATCCATATGTACAATTGTAGAAACATGTGTGTCCAGGTTCAATACCAAATGGACTTACATACATGATGATGGGAGCCGGAGAGAGTCGATTTATTTGCGCATTATACGGTTAAGCAAGCAATTGACTCTAAAATTCTGAATTGCAGTGCGTTTTAGCAAATTGATTTTGTCACCCACTAAATAAGCAACTGTAAAATCAAGTGTCATGACATGACTAAAGCTCAAAACACGCGCAAGCAACCGTTATCAATCATAAACATGATGTAGTCGTACATAAAATACATACACGTATTTTTTTTTACAATTGCAAGTATATGCACATAATAAATACGTACATATGTATATAGCAACAATAATTATCTATATAAATTGAGTAAAATTGAACAATTCAAAAGTGCTCGAACAGAAGTTACCCCTCTTGCCAATAAATCAACACAGATGTTTAAGTATCAAAGAATTTCACCATATGGACAAAATAATTGGCACTTTATCATAATAATCCAATAGATATTAGATTATTATTATATGGTTACATATGTATGTATGTACAATTGGTAAGTGTATGCAAAAATCGGTACACACAAAAATAAAGACACACAAAGGTTATATATGTATGTACATATGTTTGTGTATATAGAAAATTGTGTTCAATCGTTAATTATATCTTTTTAATATTTTAAATATGGCAAATAGATATAATATAGTATTTACATATGTGTGTGTGTGTTTGTGAATTTATTTTGAAATTTATTTTGTTTTTTTATTGTTTTCTTTTTGTATACAAAACGACAAAAAACCACATGTTTGAGTCATTCAGTTATTTTGGAAATGTAGTAATAAATGAAGCGGCTTCATCTAACGTAGATAAAACTGAATATATTTTGTACATTGCATTGTACTGGCTTACACACACACACACACAGAGTAGAGTGTGTTTGTATGTGTGCATGTGCCAATATACTACATAATAATTATTTCCGATTTGCGTATTTTTAACAAAAGTGAACCTTCTTGAATTTATTTAAAGAACGAGGCGCCCACAATTATGTGTACATTTATTGGAAAAAAAGCTTTCGCGTTTGAAGTCATTTGCCAAAACAAAATAGAAAACAGACGCGCAGCAATGCGATTTTATTATTAATATTATTATTATTGTTATTGTCCGTAATTATTATTGGTAAGATTGATTTATTTTATTATTATTATTTTTGCGTCTGTATATGTATATATTATTTTTTAAATAGAGATACGCGTCAACAACACACTGGGAGAGTAGAAATAGACACTGAACCAAGAACTTTTCAACGAATTATCAAAAAGCTTTAATAATTACAAACATATGCAGCAAAAAGCTATGCATAAATATTAATGACCGTGACAGGTGATCGTGAAAAAGCTTCTAGTGAATGATTCTTGGTTCCTGTTTGATCTGATGGGTTTGTGACTCGGACTTTTCGATAATTATATAGACGTAGTATTATTTAATCAGCATTTAGCCAAAATTTCAAATGCAAATTAAAATAACAATAAAAAAATGTAATCTGTTAGTCGTAAGATTAGACTGACTAACAATAATATCAAAATAAAAACTATTCCTGACTTTATAATCTATTTCCCTGTATAAAGATCATGACAACTTAGATAGGAAGAGTGGAATTTCACTATGCGGAAGTGCTTCATATTTTCAATTCCGAAATCTTTAAATGCCTTGCTTGTAGTTTTGTTCAATTAGGACATTTTTCGTGTCAAATTGGGATCTCGGGTTGATTGGTTCTAATTTGATTTACTCCTAATTTTCGTGTTTTGAGAAAACAAATCGCCTTCCTTAAAAGTTTTCCTTCTTTGCGGTTGTCTTGAAACGATTTTGTGTAGTTTTAGTTTACTTTTTTGTTTACCAATGCATCATTTTAGTTAAAATAAAGAGGAGAATGTATCTATTCGATACTTGGAAGCGCAATGACGTTGCAATAAGCAAACAGAGGGGATTGGTTTAGTGCGAAATGTTGATAAAGAATAAATAAATAAATGTCTGGGCTTAATATTATCATTAGCAAACATTGAGCGAATGATATAGACATATCAATATCTACCCCTGTTGGATGAATTTTCGGAAATGATTGGGCATAGACGGAGAAAGAGAGATACATACATCCGGCCCTATGTTTTCATAAGAGTCAAAAAATTCAGAAGAATTTTAGCTTGGCCGGTCTACCCTTTGCAAATATGTATTTGCACGTACAATATCAATATATTCGTACATACATATACATTCATATTATTTATTAATACAATAAACAGACGATTTAAGTTGTACTAGACAAACAAAAAAACAATATGCACACAGCACGTGTTTAATCTGTTTATAATTTGTTTAAAGAAACGTAGCCCAGCATTTAAATTGACGCCGTGCTATTCAGTTTGCCGTATTCCATATACTTCAAGGTCTTTTTCGACTTTATGTGTATGTGTTAAGCATCTTGGGCACTTTTAACCCAACCACCTATTCACCCACCCACACCACTTCACATTAAATGAACGGAAACAGATGTAAACGTTCATATTTTATATACATACATATGTTTGTATGGATATGCTTGGGTATGGATAAAAGCACTTTCATTAATACAAGCGTAATTGATTACTTTAAAATAAACATTCATTGCGATAATCCGGGATTGAAGGCAATTAATTAGAGAACATGCATTTGCCTCCAGGTATACACGCAGCGCACTCACCTTGACCACCCCATGGCAACTTTAAAAGCCTTTTAATGCTGGCATTGCGACGCACGGATGGAATAACCGGTTCAATATCCATTGCGCTTGTATTTGTTTAAACGTTCTAGTATGTATTATTATTTGGACACTTTTTCGCGATGACTAAAACGCACTTAATATATACTCATATGTATACTAAATATAACAGAACAAAAGATGATCAAATTATTTTAATAATATGCATCACCATAACATGATAATTTAGAAGAAAAAAACAAGTTTGATTCGAAAAAGTTATTCTTGCTTGCCGATATTTGCCTTTTTACCTGATCAAAAGGGTATCTGTGTATATATTAAAATAGATTCTTCTTATGTACATACATATGTATATAAAGAAGAGCTGATCATAATGGGGTAGCAACTTAGGTCTTACCCTAGCAAGTTTAACTTATACACATAATATATAAATATGTATGTATGTATATGTAGTATATGGATAATAGGTAAAAAAGAAGCATTTAATATGATTAACGATTTCAATTGACAGAAATATTTCACTGACCGATCGACAACCTGGCTTAGTGTTTATATTATCTTTCACTTTTGACTCGACGCTTACATTTCATTATTCTGAAATATTGCTTATATAAAGGTAAAACGTATATATGGGTATAAAGAATTGCAGAGCCATATTGTTGTATACACATTTCGTTTAATGAATGTTTGTATTTGCGTATTGCTTTCATTCACTTTAGCTTTCATTATTTAATTTTTTTTTTTCCGCGCATCTACGTATACTTGATTTTAGTTCGTTCTAATCTTCACGCGCGAAACACGTCCGCTCAGTTCGGCTAACACAAAAAAAGTAAACAAAAGTGAGCAGCTGTTAAACCGCCATCATGTTTAAATAACACACACACAAAAAAAAGCTACATTTGACGGGGAAAAAAAACGGAAATGGCAACACTGACAACAAGACAATTCTCTCTTGAATGAGAATTTGTTTTGGGGTTGCTCTTCGTTTGTCTTGAACATATTTGACTTGAAAATATCTCTTAAAAAATTTTGAAACTCACCATTAGCTAAATCAGCGTCCATATCCTCATCTTGACGGGAACGTTTCTCATCTAAAACGATTCGAAAGAAATTGAAATCAGTCAATACCATTTATTTTGTAATATGTATATTTGTTTGCTTAACTACTTACTTGCAATGAAATCGCTTGTCCGTGGCCGAATTTTATCCATGAATTTACTAATTTTGTTGTCATTATGGGGATGTCGTTTGGCCTGAGGAAGTGGACCGGGACAACTCTCGTCTAATACTTTCGAACATGGACGGTGAATATTCAATTTACAGTCTGCAATAGATGGAAATTTTATATGGTGTAACTAGTTATTTGCCTGTCTAATTGAATGCATTTTCCAATACTCTACCTGTACAATGATAACCTTGCGGGCTGACACCCCAGATAATGGTCTGACAATGATTGCAGTGCGTCACTTCGTAGTATTGACGTAATACCAATGGATGACCACGTACAACCATCTAAAAAATGAAATAAAATAGAAAAAGTAAACCTATTTAGTCAAAGTTACAGACATGTTGAAAGCTTTAGATATACCTTTCGATTTTTGCCTATAAGACGTGATTTGAAACTCTTCTCTCGGCTTACAAAATGATGCACACGATCCACAATACTGTTCGGATGGGAACGTGTATTAAATATACGATGAATTACTGTCGACAAAGCTGAGCATAGAGCAAGTTTTCGTGCATCCTCCAATGGTAAATCCTTTTCAAACTCCTCTCTAATGAATAAAAAAAATAATCGATTAGAATAAAACAAAACAAATGGGATTTGTTTTGTTAGTTTCGCTTACATCAACAACTGTAGATTGGGCATCAGATACTTGTCAATGATCTGCTCCCTCTGTTTGTCATTTTTTGCTTCAGCTAGCTTATCATCGGTTGGTCCGTAAATAGTTCCCAGGCCGGCGGTTCGCTTTTGTTGAAATTCACGCAATTGCTCACTAATAATGTCCTTGGCACGTTTACGACTTCGTAAGAAGACGGTGCGCAATATTTCAACCTTATCAAATTCCAGCTGCAAGACATTATCCACCTCCCTTGCCAATGATTCATCTTGGCGGTACCAAGATAATGGTGCACGCGGTACAAGGAATGTTGAGTGTATCTCATAGGCCCATTTACGCATATCCTTCGAGGTTCCCTCTTTGTATAGTTCGGTGATTAGGTAAAACAATAATGGCGCCGGTTCCGAATTCGATAGTACATAATTGAGAAAGACGGCCAAAAATGTGACATTCTCTGCTTCAAGCAAACGTGTCATATTATTAAATGGACCGTTTTCATCAATGAAAGGCTCTTCGGGATCCGATGAATTCTCATCCTCCATAGATATAATCTCTTTTTGTGTATCAGTAGACTGAGCCGCCTGCATGTGACTGGAATGTAAGGACTTCGGCAGCGACGATATGGGGGTAAACTGATGTGATTCTATACATATTCCCGCACCACCACTGCAGCTCTCGTTGGGATCTTCAGGTAAATGCGAGCTAATGAGATATGGCGGCGGTGGAGTTCCTGGTGGTGTGATTTCACCATCTTTTTCGACAATCTCCCAAGATCCTGACGTTGTTTTCGTTAAACGATCTAACAAAAACAATTATCATTATAGTACAAATCTATATGTGGCAAGTAATTTCTGTTACCTGGATGTCTTGGATGCATATTGTCTGGTGAAGAACCAACACGTCGATGTTTAATTTGGCTTAAATGTGGTGTCTGACCCAGTGCCTGTTAAAAATGAACAATATATATTAGTAAATAAATTATCACTTTTTAAAGTTTAACAAAAAATTGCTATACATTATTATACAGTGAATCTTTGAAAACATAATTCTCAACACACTAATAAAAGAATTCTATTAAATTTTTTGCAATGATTTTGACAATGATTTAAGTACAAAGCAAATGTATGATAAAAAGAAAGCATTAACATTGTGATGTAAAATAGCAACTCAAAGTTACTATTAAATAGAAAAAAGTTATTGTTTAATTCAAGGAAAATTAGAAACATGTATAAAAGTGGTGGAGTAAGATTGGGCCAAGTAGAATTTTCTCTAAGACTACTTACGACTGTTGGCATATTACTAACATGTTGTTGTTGTTGTTGTTGTTGTTGTTGTTGTTGCTGATGATGCTGCAATTGATAGAGAATGTTGGGCCTTTGCGATAGCGGAAAAGCCGCCTTTATATTGTCATTTTGAACGGCCGTACATGTTGATACCAAAGGATAATTAAATATTGAATTCAAGGAATTAGGCTGTGAACGACCAGAAGCTGTGCTTAGATTTTGGCAACTACCGCGATTCATTTCATCAGACAATAATCCAGGTTGACGGGGCGGTAACGGAGGCGGTCCACCACAGTCCATTCCGGGATTCTCAGTATTATTACCCGTGTCCACAGCTGAAGCGCCACCAGTACTTGATTCCATTTGCAAAAACATTTGCGTTGTCATTTTGGGATCAGAAAGGGCTTTAGTTTTGATTTTGGAACGTTTAGTTTTCACATTTGCCGGACTATCGTTAAGAGCCTTTGACTGTTGTGGACTCGTGGCTCTGTCCAAATCGGAAATTGGTGCTAAGAGATTGCTATTATTCGGTGATGCATTGCCATTGCTTTGATCCAAAGCTAATTGTCGAGGTGGATTTCTTTGCGGCAGCGGTGGCGGAATATCTTCCTCGATCAAACTTTTTGAGATTGAAAATTTGTTTTTATGCTTTGCGCCCGACGTCGACTTGGGCGTCTCCTTGAAACGATTCTGCTGTTGTTGTTGTTGCTGTTGATAACAATATGGCTGCGCGGAATTACGTTGCGGATTATGTTGCATGGTGGGTGACGTTGTATTTTGATGAAAAGATTGAGACATGGCATTAAAAGCATCCGATGGTGAACCACCAGCCGCCGCCATTTGCTGCATTCGTTGTTGATTCAAAAATTCCGTCGTATTGTTGAAATCTTTATCGATCTTATTCTTTCGGGTACCCAGGGATAGGGACGAGAGCGAACGCGGCAGAAGAGAAAGGAATGCGGGTGAGGAGTGTGCTGGTTGCGACTGCGGTGTGCTAGCTTGTTGCTGATGATGATAGTTGTTGTTGTGAAGGTGATGTTGCTGATTGTTGTGAGTGGCGGACGCAAACAAGTGTTGGATTTGATTGGGCGTTAGTAATGCAGTATTCTTGTTGCTCGCAGCTGGTTGATGATTTATTGTTGGTGCATCCTGTCGTGAAGTTATTAAGGGTCATCGTGGTTAAACGAAACAGAAAAGGGAAATACAAAAAAAAAACAAAAAAACATTTATGAGCATACATGAATTATTATCGTTATAGTGAGCATGCCTTATTATACTACTATAGCATTATTGTATTTATCATTAGAAAGCTAAATCTTCTCTTCTGGTTATCCACTTTGGTTATACTACTTTTTAAATAGAAATATCAAGACAATCTGATAGGGTTTTTTAGGAATTAGCTGTTAAAAATGGTTAAATACATAATTATTTAGACCAAATACTTTGGTCTCGCATAGATTTTATATTTAAATTCATGTTTTAGCTATAATTTTACGAAATATTTTTGTTTAGAAGAAAGAAATCAAACAAACATCCAAGTTTAATGCATAAAATGAAAAGAACAATAGACAGACATAAGCATAAGAGCTATATAATAATAAGTAAAATATCTGGCTGAACTAGAATGTTAACTAGTCTTTGAAATATCGTAAATATATAACTGACACAGACATTTTACAAACACAGACATAAGCATGAGGAATATAAAAACGACAGTGCTTTTCCTACAATGGAAAATCTTTCAGAAAATTGACGCCTACACCATCATGGGAAATATTGACTATAATAACAATATACTCTTCGATTCTTGAGTGACCTAATCTAAATGTTATGTGTTTTGACAATAACACAGTGTAAATATATGATGTAAAAGTATAAGTATTCCATACCTCGGCTCCCACTTGTCGCAGTTGTTCTCGTAATTTGCGTATATTTGCCTCCGATAGCTTATAGCTGGGATTCTCTGTATCGCCTTTAAGACGCTCCAAATTTTTCTTCTCCTGCTCCAACATTTTTTGCAAAGTTTGTATCTTATACGTTTCCATCTCACGACGTTTAATGCTCTGCAAACAAGAGAAAACCAAATTGTTTACCCCATTTTGAAACAGAAATCGGAAATTAATGATCTTACATCAACAGGTTGTGGGCCAGTTATGGATGCGGTACGATCTCTTCCAGACAAGACAGGTGTTGTTGGGACCACACCAACCGAGGTGGGACGAACCATTTTCTGACTTCGTTTTACAGCCAATTCAACTATGGTGGAGGCTGCAACAGAAAACCAAATTAGAAGGTTTTCATTTAATTGTCAATATTAATAGGCTAAATTTTAAATCAAAATTAAAGATGAATTAAACAAATTAAATATATAAATACAATAGCCATGGTCCTCGTAACAATTGCAAAGTTTGCTCTGGTCGCTGGTACTGTATACTTAACCAAAGAGTTGGGTGTCTGGGATAGTCCGCGAAATGCAACAAACGAGAAGGGGAAGGGCGAGATAAAGCAATTACCCAATATACACGAAGCTAACAAGCGAAAAGATAAGTCAAATATACTGTTCGACGACGACGATAAAAAAGACCTCCAACGCAAAATGGATGAATACAAGAAAAAATACTGTCACAAAGGTGGCATTTGTGAACCGCCGCCGCCAAAGCCATGGACTGAAAGTGTGGCAGATGCGTGGGCTGATACAATAAAGGCGCTGAAAAAGTTGCCTGGCTACTGGAGTCAGGCCTTTAAAGATATTGGCGAAAGCATTTGTGATTTCTTTAGTTCCTCGAAAGATAAGTAGGCCATGGAAAGGCAAAAACAATTCAAAAATTGAGTTTTCCACCAAAATCTTTTCACACATTTTTCGGCATATTTCGAATACAAAATTTTACAAAAAAAAAATTGATCAATGGTTCTCATCACTATTATCAAAGTGGCCCTCGTCGGTGGCACTATCTATGCGACTAAAGAGTTGGGCGTTTGGGATAGTTCGGATGTAACTTCGGGCCTTTATGAAGACGCTAAAAGCCAAATTAAACCTTATGGTAACCAGCTGATGGATAGACATTGTTGCAAAGTCTGCGAGACATGCCAGGGTCCATCTCCGAAGCCATGGCGAGAATCAATGGTCGATGCCTGGAACGACACCGTTAAGAAGACCTTCGACACGTTTCTACAACTTCCCACATATTGTCGCCGATTTTCAGAAGATGTACAGGAAAGTATAAATAAGATGTTCAAGAAGTAGGCGAACTGAGAATCTGATAAATTGAACACACTCACACACACAGAAAGAGTGTACAAACAAAATGTCTAGCTGAATTATTAGAAAATATAATAAAGATAACACAAAAAAAAAAAATTATGGCAAGAAAATTGTTTACACAAATGGCTATATGGGCTGGACTCCAAATTCCTGGTATTTCAAATGAATCAAATGCGGCGTCTGATTTGGCAAAGTCGTCGTCTATTAGCGAACCTTTGGATAAGACTTTACAAGATTCGTTTCGATCACCTTTTAATGAATGTTGCGTATCGGCGCAACGTAATTTAAATTTCGCCATCGAACGTGGAGTTTATTTCGCTCATCGAATGCCAGACTGGGCATTGGGGTTTAAAACAAAAACCACGGATATTCTTAATACGCAAAAGCGAAGTAGTTTAATTGCAAAGCACCATCGAGACAAAAGGTATAATGACCATGGTTCCGATTACTCGTTTGTTTGCCGTAAAGATAGGTTTGAAAATTCCGCGCTGGGCTTTTTTGATGAAAGTGAAGTGTTCAATCAAGAAACAACGAATAACGTTAAAGACCCTGAACCACTAAAGCCACTAAAAATCAAAGACGACATAACATGCAGAAAACGAAAGTCTACTTAGATATCTGGCTATCTAAGGATTAGTTGTCAAAATTTCTATTAGATAAGAAAACAATTGTTTCGGTTCGGTTTGAATAGTTGCAGATTTTCTGGTTAAGATGATCGTCGACTTGGTGGTGCGTACTGGAGTCGTGGTAGCTGTTATAATGGCAACAAAACACTTTGGAGTTTGGGATTCTCCAGAGCGAACGCAGGAAATATATAGCTCCACATCGGAACACGTTGAACCGTATGCAGAAAATGCCCGCCGACGAATGGGTTTCGATCCACCGCAACCACCGCCGGAGGGCAAGTGGAAATTCTTTGGTGTACACTACTATAACCAAGTGGTTATATCTTTCTTTAGCTTGCTCAGTTCGGTTCCGGAATTGCTCGGCCAAGGGCTGGAACTAGTTCCAGGATATGCAATTCAAATGTATCAGGGCGCTAGGCAGCAGTACGAAAAATATAAAGAAAAATCACCAGACAATACTATGAAGGAGAGCTGTCAAAGAAAGTGTATTGACCAGACACCATCAGTGGTCCAACCAATTGAGCCAGATTCACACCACTGTAAGCGAAAGGACACGCCAGACAAGGTAATTGAACCTCCACCCAAAAAGCGTTTCGAGGATGACTTTATTTATAAATCAAGATTGCCATCAAAAGAAGCGAAAGGCAACTGCAATTGCACAAAATGTAAACGGCGTGAGGGAGAAGGTTGGTCTGATAATAAACCCAAATGCCCAAATCTTGCGCCAACTGACAATAAGACGGTCAACAAGGAGCAGCCATCAAAGAAAAAAGTTTGCAAACTTTGTCCCCAAAAAGATTCAATGGAAACGGAAAAGTGCAAGTCGGAAGCGGAGACGCTTAAGACATGCAAAAAGTGTTTATCAAATAAAGAACACTGAAAACTGCGCACTGATTCAAGGATAACAACGATTATACCATTCTCATGGTGACGCCATCTAATTATAAAATCTGTAACTCTATTAAAAATTCCAAATTAAAAGTAAAAAATTAAATACAATTGTTAATATTATTCACCTTTAATTAGGCTAACAACCGTTGGGTGTTTCTCGAGACGCACTTCTTGTTTATTGACCTAAAAATAAATTATAATTATAATCGAAATCCTTTGAGAAAAAAAAATCAATTCTTTTTGACAGACCTTTAAAATCATATCGCCAGCAACTAGACCAGCAATCTGGGCAGCTCCCCCTGGCTTAACACTTTCGACAAAGACGGGATTATCTCCAGAAACCTATAGAAGTAATTGAATTTGTTTTGATTAGGTGAGTAATCATCATCATCTGGTGATCTACTCCTACCTTCATTCCATATCCATTCTCATCTTTTCGCACAGTCAATGTTAAATACTGAAAGTTTTTTGGTGATGCTAGATTCGGCGTTGATGGCGTTGTTGGCGTTGTAACCGTCGTCTCGACTGCTGAAGTTACCTGTATTTGAGGATGTGTGCCACCAGTGCTCTCTGAAACTGGAGGAGCACCGCCACCGGCACCGGCACCGGCACCAGTAGCAGCCTTATCATCTCCAATCATTATGTTCATATTGCTATTGTTGTTGGCATTATTTAAGGCTGTATTTGTAGATGATGTAGTGGGATTTGCAGCACTCGCCGCCGCAGACGCCGCCGATGCTGCATCACTTGCAGGTACTTTGCCACCGTTCATATGCTTCTTTTGCTTATTGGACTGCTGATAGCCGGCTGGCAATGGTGGTGTCTGTGGTGGGACGTTGTTGTTGTTGTTGTTGTGATTATTACTATGGCTACCACTGAGACTGCTGGCCAAACTACTTAAACTGCTGGCCAATGATGGGGATCGTGGTATTTTTGATTTAATCGCTGATGACTTTTGTTTCTGTTTATTCTTGGAATTCTTTACAGATTTTTGCTTTGGCGGTGGCAATTCTGGTGGCAAATCCACGGAGCTTCCTGATGGTCCCACAGATGCGACTGCGCCCAATCCCAATGCTGAGCTTGCGTTAGTTCCACCGTTGCTGCTGATTTCGGATGACTGCAAGGACTGTGTGCTTGATTCTTCTGGCAGTTCTTGAACTTCATCGTATTCATGTTCGTCGGTACACAAATCAATAAGCCTAAAAAAAAAAGCAAAAACATAAAGTTATTAGGTTTAATCCAAGTGAGTTTATTTTGTCATTGTTAAAACTGTTGTTGGGCTTTATTATTTGCAGTTTTATTATACATATACACTTGGGTGCGGCATAAACAAGATCCGTCTATATGAAATATAATGAATTCGTAACCTGAGCCATGGTCAAAGCTTGATCCGCAATATAAAAACGTCTGTTGTCCGACCTTTTTTAATTGAGCCTAAATTAAATTAGCCATAAAATACATAGATACAATTCAATTAAGTACGAATTGTCTCCTCTATACAACTACATACATACATATAAGTGTATGTATACATAGTGGGTACATTGTACCTACAAGTAGTTTGTATCTATGTGAAATCTGTCTGAATAATTTCCGCACATGTGTACCTACAATGTATATTTTGCATCAAGGTTGCTCCCAGCCCCCAACCATATAATTTTCTTTCTGCTAATCAAAGACTTACATAAGAATAATAAAAATGCCATTGAAAACTTTCTTAATTTCCAATTTCCCCGAATAGATGTAAGCTTTGCGATCGTAAACTAATTCTATGTACAATGAAGTGGTTTATTGTTTAATGTTGTTTTTCCGGTAAACGGAATGGGTCATTTGATCCCTGGCTCAAGTGTTTTTTCAGTAAACTATTAATAAGGTCTAAAATAACATTTAGTGATTACTAGCATATAGAAAACTTTAAACAAAAATATTAAATTGGCACACTGCTCTCAATAAAAACAAACAGTTTTGCAAACAGAAAATAAAATTGTCAACAAAAATGATTGTAACAAGCAGAAGGAAAGTTTTTCGATTTTTTAAAGCACCAATATATCGAAGACTATAAGACCTAAATTGTTGTTTAAAGTACTGAGAATATCTTCCTAAAAGTGTTTTTTTGAACCCTTTCAAGATATGACGATTTTTTGAGGCACTGTTCTCGTCGTGTGAGGCAACTTGAACTTTTTTTGAACTTGCCACCATTCTGTTCCTGACCTCATTCAGATTTTTAGGATTTATCGACAAATATTTTTTTTTACGACCAGAATTACATCTATGCTAAATCTAACGCCGGCTTAAACTTTAATTTCAGACGATACTGCGTCAAGTTATCCTTGTTGCAAATAGCACTTCGTTTTTATACCCTTGCAAAAAATATACATAATTTTGGTCAGAAGTGTGCAACGCACAGAAAAAAGCATCACTGACCATATAAAATGTATATATTCACGCCGAGGCGAGTTCATATAGCCATGTCCGTGCACCTGTCCGTCTGGATCAAAACGATCTCGTCCTTAACCGCTGAAGCTACGGTGCTGAACTTTTACATATGAGCATCTATATACTGCAGGGGTTGTACATGTCGGATTCAATCGGATCAAATCATGATATCATGTAGCATCCAAACGGCAAAGTCTCAAAACGGTGACTTTTCTCGATAACTTCGTTAGTTTCTAAGATATTAGCGTGGAAGTTATTATTTGACATTATAAAGATTGGGTGACTATATTATATAGCTCCCACAGGAGCGATCGGTCAAAAGTTGTGACTTTTATCAGTAATTTCGTTATTTTTGACGCGATGGCCATAAAAATTAATATTTGTCAGTTTAATGTAACTATTTATGACTTAATACTCCACCCTAAGATGGTAGTTTGTTCTTTCGCAAACATTTGACTTTTTAGACAAACTTTTTCCACTTTGACGGCTAGAAGTTAACCCGGGCCTTCTGGTTTTTGGGTTAACTCTGAAAGCGAATTATGAAAAACATTACAAGGACGAAATTGTCCGTTCCTGGCACCAATTTTCTATTTTTTTATTTATTTATACTGTATATATAGTTTATGTTTAGTTCTAAAAATTTCTTTATTTCTACATCCATATCAATTATTTACAATGACCTTTATTCCATTAACCTATGCGTAAAATCTAAAAGGGTACCTAATGATCGGGGCTATATTTGAAAAACTAAAAATAGTTATCGTTCTAAAAACGTTTACAGGTTCTCCGAATTTGTCATGCTTTACTATTTCAGTCACACATGCTATTCCAGATTGGGCCTAGAAGGGCCCATTGCTATAGAGCGTATAAAACGCCTTTACAAAACATTTAAAAGTATATTTATTTTTAAAATCTCTCATCAGCATTTGCATGCTGATTAACGGTCGTTCCGGTGCCTCCCACCACCTCCTAAGAAATATTATTGTTATTATTATTGTTTTTTGAACAGACGGAATTTTAAACGAGCTATGGGAAAGCATTTTACAACAAAAAGAAATGTACTAAATGTTGATTTCTGTTAAAAACATGTGTCGATTTGATATTTTTCACATTTTTGAAATACACAAAGAAAAAAAAAACTATTCAACTGGGTGAATCATCCACATGTTGTGGAATAGAATCGAATACTAAAAACTAAATATTATGCAATTGTATTAAACAAGTTTCTCCTTGTGCCCATGTATTGGTAGATTTATTTTTCTAATATTTTCCACTATTTTTCACCTCAAGCAATAAGTGACTTTTATTTTTCATCGCCAAAAAAAACAACCAAAGTAGTTTTGGGCCAGATTAAAATCTAAATTTTAAAGGAAAGCAATTATTTAATGCATCAATATTTCACTTCACTATCTTATATAGTTATCATCAGATTATTAGTTGCGGTTTCTGATTTTTTTGTTACACTTTACACTATTTACGCACTTTACAACTGGCCAAAGCCACACAAACTCGATTAAATCGTATCCATTCCTTTAAGCATATTAATTTGTATTTTTCTGTTTCTCTTTGCAGTGTCTCATTAGTTAAATATTCAATATTATTAGTAAGGGTATTAATCCAATTTATAGAATAGAACGTTGGAAACGTCGACGATTGCGTTCCTCTTTGTTATAAAACATTTGCACGAACTTGGCGAGTATCAGTTAAAACAAAAACTAGAACTCAATGATTAGCTTTCGGTTCGGTTCGGTTCGCGCTTAGCGTTAGCGGGCCAGGCCGCTCCCCACTATGCAATAAATTTATTAAGTCATCCACATTTTGTGGGCTACTCGTAGCTACATTTCGCTGCTTCTGTTGTTGTTGTTGTTGGGAGTGGTGGTCACAACAAAAGAAAACCTTTTTAAATATATATATATATATATGAACACATTTAACAGAGGCGTGCATGCAGTTTTCGTCTTAAATGGGGGGACAATTTCATAAAATCTGTTGCCGACTATACTGAATTATTTCATTAAACAACAACCATTAAATAACATCCAATATGAAGTAAACAAGTCGTCTTGACGACTTCGATATACCATTCACCAAGTAAAACAAATTTTTGGAATTTATAACATCAAATATATGCACGCATCAAGCACAGGCCAACAGCTCCGCCATTATGGCCTACCTATTGAAAAACTTTTATATGCATAACTTGGGTTTTTTCAATCCGATATTAATTAAATTTGATAGTTGTTGGATATTGATGACAGATTTTAGTGTGTCAAATTTAATTGCAGTGGTTAAAAAAGGGGGCCGGGTGCGTGGCAGGAGTCTACATACCAACTATGATGACTCTAGCTCTTATAGTGTCCAAAATCTAGGTGTTCATACAGACGGACGGACGGAAGGACATACGGACATGGCTAGATGGACTGATGGCTGTTTAGAAGAATATTTATAATTTATGGTGTCGGAAAAGCTTCCTTCTGCCTGTTATATACCTTTATGGCGACTTTAATATACCATTTCACTCTATGGGTGCATGGTATAATGAGCCTGCCATAGTCGATAGCTCATTGGTGACCTATATAAACTATTGTTCTCAAATTCGAGTCCTGACGTAAGGAGTAGAGTTCCTATTGTATTGCAAAAATAAAAAATTGATCTGTACAGTTTTAACTTATATCCTAACAGTTCAAAAATTGAATGACTAGAAGGGAGAGAGCACTTGCTCCACGCGACGAAGATAATTTCACGATTTCAGTAATATTTGAATTTATGATAAATCCAGTCCTGCTACAACAAATACGCAATATTAGTAAACCCCCTGCAACGATTTCTACAAAAATTCTATATTCAGCAAAAAGAATATCTTTCATTTAATTGGCTTTAAAACTACATTTTGGGGCTAAAAAAAAAAAAAAAATGATAAAAATTAAGTTGAATACGCTGATTAACTCAGCTTAAAATAAGGAAACTAAAAATGTTTTATTATATCCCAAAAACGTGGCCAATACTTAATGTCGCCGTTGAAACAATTTTGTATTTTAAGCTAGTTATAGCCAAAATCAAGTTTTTCTTATGGAATATCTAAACTAAAATTCGAAATGATCGGTTTTTCTGGTTGTTTCTTGTTGTTTGTATATGGACTAATTCTATATACATACATATGTAGGTACTGTAGGCCTTATCCGATTAATATTTAAAACTTGTAAGGAATATTGTCCCGGTCGTCTGTTTGAACCCCATATTGGGCCTCTTAACTCCACCACTGACTTATAGAATATGTACATCGTACATACATATATGTACATATATATGTATGTACGTACGCGCATAAATAAATGCAGAAGAGTGCATCTCTTGAATGCGGCGACATTGGAATAACGCAATTCGAAAGATAAGTTTTATCGTCGTTTTCAGTGATTGTGAATATGAGTAATAAAAGTTACATACATATATGTATATATGTTTGTATATATAGATAGCCATATAAAATTGGAGCAGATTATAAAGTTGACTGGCTTACTTACCGTTTTCTAATTGAAGGGTCATCCATAGAGTCCGTGTGTGTGTATTGATGTCTATGTGTGTTTAAGTGATGTTATTCCAATTTTTGGCAGTCCTTTAATTTAGTTTAATTTCACCACGAAAATAAAGATGATTAATTTGTGTATTTCTTTAAAATTTATGTTTTTTTGTATACATTTATCCGAATGAAGTTTGTTTGTGTTTGTGTGTGTTTGTACAAACTCTCATAAATACGCACACACATACATACATATATGTATGTATATATATAGTACATACAAATGCGCAAATTAGCGATAGGGAAAGGCACTATATGAAGGCACTGAACTCACATTTTAAAAGAGACGAGTCAAAAGGGGGGGGCGGTGGGGAGTTGTGGGGTGTTAGAGGGTCGAAGGGTGGTGCGCGGAATGTGCTCTATAGGTAAATAAAAATAATTTCCGAACACGTTTCGTGTGCCGCCAAACGGCTGAAACACTGAAACCAGTGTGTCTGTGTGTGTGTTTGTTGGGGCTAACTATTTTATTTTTAAATACATGTATGTATGTATGTACATATGTATGGGCAAAGTTGTTGCTGTTGTTGCTCTTGGTTGCCAAAAGAAAATCATCAGGGAAAAGAATGCAATTTTCCAGTCTGCGATTCACAATATTCTTTAATTCTAACTTTTAACAACTTTCACTTAATTTTTGAATTGCCATTCTGCATATTTATTTGTATGTATGTATTTTCACATAACTTTTTGTGTGTATTGCAACTCCTTTTTTCCCAAAAAAAACAAGCACCCACACTCACATAAACACAAATGCATTCAGACAAACACACACACACGCGCACGCACACACACACACACAGTTAAAGATAAACAACTTGTATGCATGTATTGTTGTCTCATTCGATCTCTTAGCCAGCCGCTGCCGCCGTCGCCACCGCCGCTGCCGCTCTCTTACTTCCGCTAACTGTGTGTTGCCTGCGCTCTCTCTTATTGTTGTTTGCTCTGACTAGTTTTGATGAAAACACTTAATGGATGACGATGGTTTTTATTTTTTTATTTATTTTTTGGGTGGAAGGAGACAGTGGGCCAGGAGAGGAAAGGCAGGCGGAGGCAGAGAGGGTGCGATAACTGGTTTTTGGCCAAACTACAGAAAAAAAAAACGCACCCCGACTTTGAATAAGAAACACCAAAGTGTGAAAGTATTTAAAAATAAGACGGAAAATAAACAATTCTTAAATTTGAATGAGATGCATTACGCATTACGAATTGACGAAAATTGTGTAAACAAATAACAATTGAATTATATAAAATGTTAAATTTTCATATCCAATTGAATGTATGTACATACATACATATGTACATACAGAGCGTTCTGTTTAAGTCTGCCTGTGTGTGTGTGTGTGTGTGTGTGTGAGGTATCAATGTTTGTGTGGGGGTGCGAGTGTGATCATCACTGCAAAAGCAATTTCATGTGTGAAATTTCTGTACATTTCTGTGTGTGTGTGTCCCTATGTGTCTATGGCTCTGTATATGTCTTTGTGTGTGTGTGTGTTTATATAGGGGTGTGGGTGTGTGAGTATTGAACTTTTGAACTGCAGCCCAGCTCTATTTACTTTTTTACATCAAACAGACAACTATCAACAATTGAACAGAATGTAAGAAATATCTTCGTAACTGCGTCTGTTTTAGTAGATAATTTTGTTTCGTTTCAGTTTCATTTACTAAAACATCCAACAAGTGGCAGCCATATTGCTGGAGCTGTTGATCATCGCACAAACACAGCGCCAGTTGCTCTTTGTGTGTCTGTGTGTGTGTGTATATTCACTGTATACATATATGTATGTATGTAAATGCCTACATCGTTAGATGTTTTTTTTTCGACGTATATACTTTGAGATTATTTTAATTAAATTTACATTCTATTGATTTACTTTGTACTTTCGAACACAATTATTTTCTTCACTTTCACGTTCACATTTGTACACGCCATTCATATTTATTTGCCCTTGTTAGAGTGAGCTCACAAGCTGATTGCGCATTTTCTCTTTTGCTTATATATTTTAGAGCTGCTTAACATTGCGCATTTATTGCACACAAAACACACATATGTATGCGCGAACATACAAAACAGCACTTTTTATTGTTACTAACATTAATTAATAACATTTACCATAGAAAACAATTCGCTTAATCACAATTAAATATCTCTGCTTCTCACCGCTCACCTCGAAAACAAAAACAACAATAACAAAAACAAAAAAGACAGTTTTATTCGAACCACCAGAAACCTTCTCAAACCGCATCAAACTAATTGCAACCACCTCAAACTCGAACCTCAAAATAGTGGGAGTCGACAAAAATATCGGTAAAATTACTCAAAGTGCGCTCACTTTGCTCAGTGCCGGGGACTAACTAAAATACGTATACATTTTCGGGGGGTTTTAAGAGCATAATAATATTTTGGAAGTCTGACATAACAAACAAAAAATTGAGAAAATAGCTACAGTACTATTTGGTGTTTATGTGGGCTTTAATATTTGCTCAAAGTAGGTTTTGGAAGAACTAACGATGAGAAGTCCATGTCCATTTCAAATGTTCTTAACTGTAAAGTAAATTTACGTTGACCTCAAGAAGTTTAGATCAATGGAAAAATATGTACATATCTCTATAAGTTCTTTATTTCCACGGTCCACAAAGTGCTACTTCTTGGACATGATATAATTGAATTCCACTGCCTTCGTATTGCAAAAATACCGTAACTTTCGAAAATATCGATCTGTGTCTACACGACAAGGGGAAAGTGGGAAAACGGTTCAAAAGGTTTGTCGTTAATCTTTAAAATTCAACCAAATTTTGTTTTTTTTTTTTCCAACGATTACAGTTTTATTTTTTCAAAATTTCTTTAAAATTTGTAGTTTGTATATTTCGTTTCAAAAATAGTCATTCAATTTTTAAGTGGCGTATATGTATGTATATGTAGATGACGAATTGGACCACAATGAGTATTAAAAAACTAACTCTAATATGAAAGTATAATAATAGTTTGTTACACAAATTAAGTTTAGTACGAAAGAAGAAAATCATTGGGATATCTTAAAAGTTATAATTTTTTGTTTAACAAGTTTACAGTTAATGACTGAGTGGATACTAATATATTTAATAACTCAGATAAATTGTTTGTTGATGTCAAAAATTTGGCATTCACATTAAATGTAATAAATATACATAACAACTTGAATATTGCATTGACTTAGGCTAATTTAATTTTAATTGATTTACATACTTATACTTACATATGTATATCTAACATGGTCCAATTTAACAATTGTCTATTGTAACGACTAACTTGTAATATTGCTATTTACTAATAAAAATATTTATAATATTGCCACTGGAAGAAGCAAAAACTATTTTCCAGCATTATAATTGGACGTGAAGACAGTGAAAAAGCAATACTAAAAAATAATATAGAAGTAATCCTATAAATGCGTAACGACAGGGAGTATGCCTGCTGGCATGTGTGTGATTTTTGCGCCAATACTTGGCAAGATTCTGGCGTCAACTGTCAGACTGATCGACAATCTGCGACTGCTGCTTGGCCTGAACTTCAACTATGCCAACAACATCAACTCCTTGTCCTTCCGCTTCGTCAGGACTAGTTAAAGAATCGTCAGTCATATAATGAATTAGGGAGACGTTTTCATAATGCAGACTACTATTTCTTAATGTGACATTGGGCAATTGGGAAGAATTTGTTTCTAACATTTTGAGATGATAGTAAACACCCTCATCGTCAATGATGAAAAACTGTGTAAATGCCTCATCAGTAAAGAACTTACGAGCTGCGTTACCAACGAATTTAACACAAGCCAGTAACTCTGGCATAGTAGAACTTCCTCTTTTATCAAGCCACAGCGAGGATTCAGTCTGTACGACAGACTGAAGCTGATTGGGCCGGGAGGAGGAAGTCTTGAAACAAGATGGATATTCGTCTGTATCCTTGGCAGATGCAAACGGTGACGCATCAACCGCATCGACCCGATTTTTGTAATAACTCTTATGCCTTTGGCTTCGCCTATGTGTAGAGTCAGATTTCACTTGATTGTTTCGCATGTAAGCCATGCTCCAGAAGCACAATTGCTCGGAGCAACTTACTAAAACCAAATTACAAGGCGAAAACTGCAGTTGTCTGATAAGTTCGTTGTGTCCCTCAGTAATGCTGTATATGAGTTGTATCTTATTGTCCTTTCCAAAAGAGAATACCTTTGAAAAAGTATATAAATAATAATGATTATCTATGTATGTATATGAGCACTATTGTTCTTACCTCTATATTTCCATTACGAAAGCCTAGGGCAAGCAACGAAGCGTCATTTGAGACAGTCATAAAACAAATGGGCACGTTTTGAGGTTTTAACTTTTCGAGGCAGCGTTCTTCGTAGATGAGTTTGCTACCGTTGTTATACATGTAAAAAACCTTTAAGAAAAAATTTAAGTAAATATCATTTCAATTGGTTTCCATATCCGACCCACCGCACCTTAATCAGATGATCTTTCAGTGCCAAGAAGAGAAGCCTGTTCTTCAGATCGAAGCCAACTACTAACTGATCCTCAGTTGGTGCGTCACAAAGACAATTTGGATTCAGTAAGTCAATATGCTACAATAAAAGGAAATAATGTAATGTGAATATGATATATTAAACAATTCTATCGTCATTACTTACACCAACTACGTCTTCTGAAAACAAAAGTAAGTAGTGCTCGTCAAAAACAAGCGCTTCCATAGTGTCTAAGGGGACGGACAACGGCCATTGATTTGAAGAGGACGTCGATGGGGATTCGGTTCCAGTAATTTTAAATATAACAGTTTTTTTTAATTCTAGAGCTGATGCCACCAAAAATTGATCGTTAACCTGCTTGAGGAAATCGATGCCATCATTTATATATTGTTGAGGTAGTTTCACATCACGATTAATATCAATAATAGTGCCATCCGAATAGGCCACAAAAATCTGATCTCTGGTGTGTGCGCATATAGCGGTTATTTTCAAACTGTCCGCTGCCTGGGATGTTGAAGTTGTTGATCGTGATGCTATGGTAGCAGCTTTGCCATCCACTGCTGGTTGTATTTGGTGAATACCGTTTTTGGAATCAATTGCAAATAATTGTGTACGTTCGCTATTCATGTCCATAATGGAACGCAAACAAGCCCCAGATCCGGCGCTAAATTCTTTCAAATCATCCTCATCCACATTGTGCAGCCATGTGATCTCTTGATCACCACCAATTCTCAATGTATGTACATGAAGAATGTGCTTGCCGACAGCACCGCATAGAATGATGTATTTAAATATCGGATCATACAATTCGTAAATATCTACACAAGAAATGTTTTCACTAACATTGCAACGCAGGCTGACTTCCGATTTCCTCAGATCATAGACAATTAAACCCTCGGATGTGCCCAAAATGAGATAATGTCCATCCGAGGACCGTTTGCCACACGTTATATAGCCCGTGTCGGGTAGCTTTAGGAGTTCTGCATGCGCTTTTGTAATGCCATTCTTGTCAAATTTCAGACGCCACACACTGTGTTTAAATACTAGCAAAAGCATCGTGCACGATAATCCCTCGTTATAACGTCTATCTTTATCCTCTGCCAACACATCCATGAAATGCGGTGAATCATTAACATCTGGACAATAACCCTCCAGTTCAGTCAGTTCTCTCGAACTGTTACGTAAATCCCAAATGGACAGAATACATTTCGCAGTGCACAACACATAAAATCGTTTGAGCACCTTTACGAAGCAACGCACTCTCAATTGCTCCGTTTTCAGAGGAGGTGTATGCAACGATTTAAACTCTTCTTCAGCTGGATTCCAGTCGCAAATGCAAATATCACCATTGCTGAATGCCACATGCAATTGAATCGATGTATGACCTATTCCGGTCTCCTCTTCCAGATAAAATGCAGATATATTTTGTTCCGCATTGCTGGCCAATGATCTTTTGACAACCCCATTGACCAATTGTTTATATTTGCGTGTGGATGGATGTTTATCATTTTCGGATTCCGGCCATAAAGACCAGAGTTTTAGACTACCATTTCCATGGAGGGTCAACAGATGTTTCTGATTATTAAATATATCCATTCTGGTAATCTCGCTAGTATCTTTATCATCGCCGTATACATAAGTCGCCGTGCCCTCCAATGAGACGTCAATTAGCAACAATTGTTTATTACTTAAAGCTATGGCACAAAAGTCACAGTCCAAATATATGGCATGTCGGGCTTGATCTTTACCAAGATTTACAATCTGGCGTTGCTGATGAAAACGGCCACTGAAATGTGACAAAAATATGATTTATTGTCTAAAGAAAACATCTATATGTAGGTTTCTGTTACTTACTGTTCTGTGAACCAAACATAATCAGGGAATCTTTGTATTTGGCGATTCGCTTCCTCGTATATGGGACCCTCTTCTGCCATCAAGGCTTGTCTCAATAAACACGTATGCTTCGATCTTATAAGATTTTCCTCTATTCTAGGCAAGAAATCCAAAAGCGAATTGACTAGACGACTATATGTTGGATCATCATCTGTTAATAATCGAATCAAAGGAATTAATATATAAAAAATATAAATAAACACAATATTAGCAAGAAATATTTGCGCACCAATGATCCTTTGCTTGTAAAGCTTAATCTGTTGTAAGGTATTTAAAATTGATCCGCTTGCATTCCACGAGGTAGTATCATGACGTATCTTCTGCTCCAAAAATCGGAAATCAAGAAAAATTATGCGGAGTAATTTAACACTTTCCGTGGGCTCAATAGCCATCAAGTGATGTCCAATGTGGGCATAAAAATAGTTATCTAAATTAGGAATCGTTAAATCATTTTGCTCAACAAAATTTGCATTTATGCTGAAAATAAGAGATGTAAATTATTTTGACAAGAATCAAATTCGCATTATTTGCACTCACTTGTAAAAAGCCACAATTTTCTCATGAAGTGCTTTTTCATAATCGAGTTGATGATGCAACTCGAAATAAATGCTTGGAATGGTTATAGTCGGAGGTTTTGACTGAGATTGCTTTTCTATTAAAGAATACCCTTGCAACTTATTAACAATGACCATCGGATCATCATACGTTGAATTGTTGTGTGATTGGGACCACAACAAGGGTAGTAGCTGTAGTAAAAGAGAGAGCGAGAGTATGGTTTATTTGAATATCTCCCTAGAAAATAAACTTAATAATTTTACCGTAATTGGTATTTGGGCCGATTCAGGAAATATGAAAAGTTTTTCATACATTTGTCTAGATATTGGCTCAAGCACACTCAACGAGCTTTCAATAATGGTAGATAGTTTATCGCAATTAACGCTGCAAAGATAAAAAACACAAGTGTTTACAAGAAAATAGAAATATATGTTTTTTTTTTTACATACTGCTTCCAAGTGTCCAAGGTTGCAAGACCATCATGAAGGCTTTCAGCAATAATACTAAGCTTACGGGGATTTGTGGTCTTAATGTCCTTGGCTGTTGGTAAGTCCTTGGGCAGACAGCCAAGATACTTTAAAAACAGAGACTCTACTTCACTGGCCGTTAAACTGTCTTCCAGTGGAACATGAGTAGTGGTGGCAGATGACAAATAATTGCTTATGTCCTTATTTCGCGTTGTTATCAATATTTTACATCCGAGATTGAACGCTTTCCAAGTGTTCAGATTTTGCACGTTTCGTAAGACGAGTAAACAATTCTTATAGACTTTACTCTGAAGTATATGTCGCAACTCAGTCTTTGCGGTTTCAATGCGTTGCCTAATACTGGGATCACCCGATCGACTATTGTCATATTGGCGGTCATTCTGGCTGTTCCATTGGGGATCGATTTGATGCCTCAACGACTGCAGCATTTCCAAATCTGATTCGGGCGTATGGCAATGTTTTAGATTTAACCAAATGATTTTAAAACCCATTTTATGTTGCACTGCGTATGATGAGCAAACATCTAAGACTAGCCACTGTTTTCCAGATCCCAGTTGGCCATGAACTAGGACATTCCTGGCAGGCCTTAGCTTCATAAGGGCCGTTTTTAGTCGCGTATACTGCAAAAGTGAAATGATTTTTAATCTGCGTTAAGATAATAACTTGTTTTCCATACCGGTTCGAAACGTGAAACATTGTATTTAGCAAATGATTGATTATTGCTGCACAACTTGTCGCGTTCTGTTATGTATATTATAGTTTCGGCTGAGGGTTGACGATATTCCTCTTTGATGGGATTCTTCAGAAACTCATAATTTATGTCGTGCACTGTGGCACGGAGTTCATTAACGAACCTGTCCACCGTCTCCTCTGGGTTATCTTTGAGTATCTCAAATAGGACATATACTTGGGTTTTCTCATCTGCAATGAGAATCTTGTCAACCTCTCGACTCGTTAAAATACTACGCAGCATTTCCTCCACATCTTTGCATTCAAAGTCCGCTTTAAAGTTCTCCACGAACACTAACAAAATGTCCTTGTATGTATAGTCACTCATATTGTGGTCTTTTAATGATGCTAGAAAACAAATAAAACAAAAACACAATTTTACACAACTGTGTGTCACATTTATAAAGCACCATTAATCTCTTTTTAAATAGTTTGCTGGCAGGAATCCAAAATTTTTTAACAGAAATTTTATAAAGTTTTATGATTTGTTTATAATTATAATTATTAAAATTGATTTTATTAAAACTTAATATAATTTTACGTAAATCAGTGTATTCCTAATAAAAGTACTTCTTTTAAGCCAAATGCAATGCTCAACTGATGATTATTTTTCTTAATTTTAAAGTGTTCAATATTCTGATGAAAAAATAATTTTTTTTTTTTATTTACCTAATTAAATTGTATTAGATTTTTAATACGCTTTTCAAACAAATTGTTCTGAACTGGTCCAGTAAACGTAAGAGTCTGACTGTTTGATTAATATGAAGCACACCTTACTACGTGGTAAATAAATAAAAAGAAGAAAAAAACTAGCAGAAATTTGCAACATGTAGAAACAAAAACAACGACGATCTTGGCCCAATTAATAGCACCAAATTAGGCTCCAAAAACTACATATGTATATGTATGTACATATGTATGTACATATTTATTAAGTTGCAACTATCTTGAAAATTGCAATAACCGCACACATACAGAAACACACACATTCATACATATGTACGTACATATACTTTTGTTGTAGAAATTGCAAAGATTTAGACATTTCACAGACACAGGTGACCGGCCCTAAGCAGGTTCTTTCGCACATTTTAAAATTATTAATGAATAATAACAACAACAACAGGTTGAATGAACTTTATACACATGTACGAACATGTCATTTATATTCAGGCATATACATTTGTACATACATTCATTTATGTACATACATTGCTTTGAGTCATGGCGTAGTTTTTTGTATTGCACATATTCTACATACATAATTGCTTCTACGTGATTATATACATATGTATGTATATACTTATATCCATATAATTTCAACACAAAGGATTTGCTTATCGTATTTAACACTATTTGTATTTTTTTAAGCAATCATCATTTTGTGCACCCTTAGTTTACCTTTAAACAATTTACACAGGTATTGCCTTCTTGGGCATGCCTCTTAGGCATTGAAGAAAATGCAATTTTTTTATTTATTAACTAAGCGATGTTAATGAACTATTTCGAATTTGACTACGCGATCAACAGACTGTTGCGGTAAATGTTTACTATATAGCTACCAGTGCTGCCAATTTAGCTATGTTGCAACAAGGAAATGCGGGATAAATTGTGTAATATCGGCTAGCGGAAATTATAGCTGTTTTTCAAGAAAAACTAGCTTTACTTTATATTTTGAAACATTTAGTAACATCGTGTATTTTTATGCTCTATGATGCCACATTTTCATTTTTTCATTTGAATGGCAAAAAACATCGATAAGCGAAACGAGTATTCAGTCTTATCGTTTTCTGTGAAGTTTACTAAATGTTTCCTAATTTTTAAACCGCGAGCAAAAGTTAAAAATGCGAAAAATTTATAATCAAAAATCGCGTGGTAAAGACCCTGCATTTAAAGATTGGCTGACTTTAAATGCAGCTGATGCGGGCAAATGTTATTGCAAATACTGACATTAGTCAAATAAATATTGTGAAAACGAAGCAAAGAAATAGGTACGGCTAATACAACTTTGAACGTCATTTTACATATAAGGAAAACTTTTGTAAAGCTAATATTTTACAAATTTGTTAATTACAAGAAAAATGCTGCCACGATTACAAATTACCAGCAGAAAGATAGGGACCAATGAAACCTACATAAACCAAGATGATTTTGGCTACGAAGAAATATTTCTAGCTATTTCTAGCTTTTTTCAAAGGCTGATTTAGCGTTTTGATGCATCGAAATGTTGGCAGCACTGGACGGCGGACTATTTACAACCTTCAAATACTCGATAGGTATCGGTATCGATTGCACAAAATTAAAAGCGAACATATTCGGACTCACGAGATAATTCGGCTAAATTTAAGCAAAAATCGAACAGCCATATATATATGTTTATTAATAAATAATACATCCACAAGAAGTATTCCTAACACAGTATTCTACCCAAAGTTTCAGTTGCATTTCAATATATGACAAAGTAAGTCATTAAATATATTTTTCGATACTCTTCCGTGGGGTAGATGTAAAAATTGCAGCGAAACAACGATGTTTCATCACAAACATCGATATCACATACTTTTTACGAAAACATCGATAACATCGATGTTTTTCCAGCTCTAATTTAGCTTCTGCACAGGTACAGGTAAAATCCGACAATAATTAATACAAATTCTTTGTTAATAGAATTGAGATTTTATGTAAGTTTTTTAGTTCCCTGTTTTCTGCAACGTATCCCAATTGTACGTTTCAATTATCAGCATTTAAATGAGCCTAATTTTCTTTCTATAGCGACAGCAAGAAAAAGTGACGACGCAAGCAAGAAGAAGCAGACGAAAAGCAAAAAAAAAAAAGGAAAGAGAAAGCAGAGCAGTAATACGCACAAATACACGAACTACATTAAAAGTTTCGAATAAAACGAAAAGGTAGGCAAAGAAAAACAGATCAAACAATATATCAATTCCTTTTACAAAGTGCGCGACCAAGGCTATTATATCTTAGTCCTGTTCGCAGTGCCTAGGCAAATTATCGAAAAGCAATTTTTTGCACAGAGACAACGACACAGAGAGAAAAAAGTAGGCAAAGACGGGGGAAAAAACAAGCGCGCAGTGTAGAAACAAAATGTCCGCAACATTGGCAAAGCCTGAACTGGCGTCGTCATTGTCATTGGAATGCAAATGTGATTTACTCTAAATTTAGTCGTATTAATTTTGTTTTTTTTAATATTAATAATGTTAACCAAATATTTAGTAGTTTAGTGCTAATCGGCGTTTGTCTTCTTTATTCCAAAATAGTTTTTGCGACCAACGCTACCGCAATGTCATGCCGTGCCCCCTTTCAACCCGAGGATCAGTATGAGCAATTGCGTCGACCGAATCCGGGTGCCGGACCCAATGGAGTGCCACTAGAACAGCAGACGGCTGCTGCAGCCCATTTATTTAGCGAATATGGAGCTGGAGCTGTGGGTTATGCCCCGTCCCCCTATGGCGCAGGACCTGGACCTTCTATAGGTGGCTATCCAGCAGTATCGCCGTCCATGTCCGATTATGGCCAATCGAAACTGTCGGCTACCGCATCCATTTTTGTGCCCAATACAGTTGGTAATAACCAGGCAATACCCAACAACAATATGGCCATGGGCAATAGAGGCGGTGGAGGAAATGGTACTCATCCCAAACAATATCAACGCTATGCGAATGGTTATAACCATCATCATCATCAGCAGCAGCAGCCACATCATCATCATCATCATCATCAGCAGCAGCAGCAGCAACATCAATCGCATCAGCAGCATAATAATGATATGAACCAGCTAGCATCTTCAGTGCAAGGTCGTTTGCGTATTAACAAACAGCAGCAGCCGCATCAGCAACCATATAATGGTGCAATGGGCAATTTTTATCATCAGCAGCAGTCGCAGCAACATCAGGTACAACAACAACACCACCACCAACAACAGCACACACAACAGCCACAACAACAACCACAAGCGAAATTCCAACAACATTTTAATAATCATCAGCATCATCAGTACAACAATGATATGCATCAGAATAAATTCCAACGGCATGCGCATTTAAATAATTCATTCCAACAAATTGCACAGCAACCTCAACAGCAGCCGCAGCAGCAGCAGCAGCAACAACCATCGACATCATCCGCATCCTCGTCATCATCCTCTTCGCATCCCGATATGGCGACCATTGCTTTGGAATATTTAGATACTGTCATACACTGTCTCAATCAGGTAAATATCAAAGAATTTGCAATAATTTTTTGTATAATAAAGATTAATCTTTTGATTTCCCTTTTTCTATAGAATCCTGGACAGTTTGATTCAATTGCATCTCGCTTCTTGACCATTTTCGACGGCATGGAGCAAAATCAATTTGTACTTTCCATTGCCATGGAGGATATCTTTGAGAAATCCATTGAGCAACCAAATTTCCGATATATGGGTGCCAAGCTATATAACTTACTGCATATGCTTAATCCTAAAGCGGATTCATTATTTCACACATTGCTTAAATGCAAATTGGAATATCATCAGAGTGAGGTGGCCAAATATATGGAATCGACGGAGCATCAGCAAAAGGTGCGCGAAACAGCACTCTTTCTGGCTGAACTATATATGCAGCTGCGCGGCGAGGATGATGCTCGACTTCAGTTGATTGCGGTCAATATTGTTTACTCTTTGACTCAGTTGTTGGCATGTGAAACTAATGAGAATGTACGCTGTATATGCCAGACATTGAAGCTGGCTGGCTATGATTTAACTGCCGACTGTTCCCAGGATATGCTTAGCATAATAGAGGCCTTGAAAGCCATTGAGGCCAAGTTACCGGGCAAATATCCCATGGCAGCAAGTGTTATTGCATTGCAGGCAAACAACTGGGGACGCAAAGTATCGAATGCTCTGGGTGGAGATGATGATAGCGCCGCTGTTAAGGAGCCGCCACGTCTAAGCGATGAGCCCGTATTCTATGGTCCCGATGGACGCGAGCTAACTGCCGAGGAGACTGACTTTCTGGCAGCTGAGGATGATGACGGCAGCGACGATGGTGATGAGTTCGATGTGCGCGATGGCGATTTGGATCTTGATCCAGAAATGGATGAAGAGACCGAACGTGCATATAAAGACTTTTGCAAGCAATCGCAGTCGAAGGCCAAAAAAGCATCATCTTAGACTGGCGGTGTGTGTATGTGATCCGTTCATTCGTGGTGGTGGTGATGTGATGGTGATGATGGAGTAGGCATAGGCACGGGCTTGGACGTGGTATAGAAACTTGGGTGGACAACAAAAATAGTGCGAATTCTTGGTTGTGGAATAATTTTTTTTCTTTTTTTTTTTTGATTCTTATTGCAATTTGGAAGATGGAACGAACGAGAACAGACAGAACGAATAACAGATGTAATTATTCTTAATTTTTTTTTTCTTAAATTATTGATAAATTGTTTGTGATAATTGCGTTTTATGCTCCCATATGTACAGGTACATGAATGTATATAGATATATATATATATATATTAAGCGTGGCTTCAGTACATATACATATATATATATATATCTATTTTTCTATATATACATGTTTTTTTACACATGTGTTCGTAATGATTATGTGATACGCTTTATTCAGCGTCAGTCCTACTACAATTTTGTGTTCAAAATGAAATTAAAGATCAACAACCGCAACAACAACAATACCAACAATATCCGAAATTTGTTACCACATTGCCACGCCCACGTCAATGCCTTGCCTCTGCACATCTACTAGACATAAAAACAAGAAAAAAGAGAGACTCAAGAAGAAAAACATGCACATATATACACTGTTTAGCAACACGGAGATTTAGATTCATAACTGATATAAAACATTATTTTCCATTCAATAAAATACTATACACGAAAACGAAAAACGAAATAAAGAAAAACAACAAAAAAAAAATATAAATAAATAAAAGAAAACCGCATTCTCTGGATCATAAACACAAATCTTAATAAAACTGAAGCCACGCTTAATTTTTAATTAATTGTAATTAATGTTAAACGATAAAATGATTTAAATATATATAATAAATGCATTCATTTAGAATATAATAATCACCGAAACATAGTCTCGACCCCGTATATATTTGCATCTTCAATAATCGTAACACAATGAATTTTGTTTTTAATGCACATAAAACATTGTATATTTTGCAAATGTTTCGTTTTGTTTTTTTTTTCTTTGTCATTTTTCTTTCATTAATGGGTTTAAATTAATGCAAAATAATTGCGTTCAAAAAAACACGGAGGAATGTCCAGGTCGGGCTTCCCTCTGTTTAAAGAACTTTTTACATTCGATTTCGTATAATTAAAAAAATATAAGTATGTAAACCACCTTGACATTAGATCTAATTTAAGTAAGAAAGGTCTTGCACAAGATTTCATAAATATTTGTTTCCGTTTTATGCTTTTGTTTGTTTTTTTTCTTTTTCTTTTTTTTTTGGGGATAAAGCGTTTTCTGGTAAAATTGGGTAAATTGCTTAAAATAAAGCAAAAAATATAAATCATAAATAAATTAAACTATAATATAATACAATCATACATTGAATCACACAAAATGGGTCTTAATTTGCTTTGTCTAGGCCTTGAGCGATCTTTGTCACTCTCTCATATATCTCATGTCATGTGGAAAAGCAAATGGCACTAACAAAAAGGAATTCGAAATAATAAATGAGTTGATTTTTTTGTTTTTTATACAGTTGATTTGATCCTTTTGCAAAAATTTAGATTAGTTTTTGTAGTTGGTTGGTTTTTTTTTTGCGGTTTGCTTAATTAACTAACGGACGTTTTTTTTCATTGTTTTAAAATCCAAACACGATTGCCTCAGATCGTGCCACTGAACAACTAGTTACATGGATAAATATTCTCATATATATTTATATATATACGTAGTAAGTATAATCTCGCAGTCAAGTTAAGAAGGGGTGTGGTTAGTATTGATTGGGCAATTTATTGAACAACACATTTATCTTTTCCGCCACTGATATCCACTTGCTCCAATTCCCGAGCTATTTCATGATCGTCTTCAATGCTGGAATTCAAGAAATTAGACATTAGGCTATGAGGTAGAAGACGTGTTTCAATACTTACGCTATCTCCTGGTTATGCAAATGTTGTACTAACTGATCCCGCTTGTCTACAATTGTCAAAAGCTCCTCCAGCAGCAATCTCTCCTTTTCCCGCTGCACTTCGGTTTTACGCCAATCTTCGACAGATTGTGCCGCCCGCAGTTCTTGATTTAACATTGTGAACTTGCGCTCAAGATCCTTTTCTTGTTCACTGGAATAAACAAAGTTACAATTAGGAACGAAAGTACATACAGAAGGTCTTACAATACTTACAGAATGTTCAACTGCATCTGTCGTCGCAGTAGAGCGTTCTTTTTGTTTACTAGCGTAAACCATTGCGACAGAAGTTGTTCCTCTGTTTCCTCGGTTTCTGTGTTGGAAAAATTTTAACACAAATAATTAAAATTTTCGTAGTGGTCTTAAAAGTTTAGTCTAACTAAGGGTTCCTGTACTATATATGTATAGCTAGCGGCTGCACAGCGCTGATACTATGATTAGTGACGCTAGTTATAGTGGGTTTGTAATGTATTTTGTTTTTATAATTAAAGACATAACTTTTAGCGACGCAAAAGAACAAGAGTATATGTAGTAGTTTCAATAATGGTTAAAATAACAAGCAATAAACACACACACAGGCTGAAAGCATTTGCAAAACTCTTGCCGCGCATGGCAGAAACGCTAAAACATGTGAAATAGCTTTTAAAGGGGTACAACAACTTTACCACAATGGGAATGGGAACGGAGGCGGCGGCGTTGATGGCGCCGCTTATGACGTTCCTGTCGGCGCCGGATGGCTGCCGAAGCAACATCATCATCATCGTCACCATCGCTGTAATCTTGCAAATTATCACATGAGGACTGTTTGGATGAGGCAGCCGAGGCTGGGCTGCTTAACAAATGGCTGTAGGGCACATCATGCACATGGTGCTGACGTGGCCGGGACCTTGACCTCGGATAATGATGGTCATGATTATTAAAATGACGCTGATTTGTATGGTTTGTGGGACTATGTGGATGCGCAAGATTTGTGTTTGGGTTAACATTGACGAAACAGGAGTGTGAGCGTGGTCGGGGATGAACTTGCAGATGAGCATCATCTCCCGAACTGTATGCAGGATCGGTATCACTGGATACAACTGGATCATGGTCGACACCACTACCAAACAAGCTCTCATCGTCCGAGTCTAGCAACTTAATGCGGATAACATCACCACCACCAATGCTATTACGTATTAATCTAAGAAACGGATTTCTATTCGTTCGACTATTATTACTTGGATTGCCTCCCATAACTGCACGTAGTTTGGCCTCCAGATTGCTGGCTTTTTGATCAATCGCCTCTTGTTCCCGTTCCAATGCCTCAAGTTCGGACTCAATATAGGATAGTTTATCACTCTGCAAAAATATAATAGTTATGTTATTTATCATATCAAGAAGAAAAAATTGAATTTTAATTACTTTTTTTTCATGCTTTGGTGAAATGCGGTCGACAACCGAGTTGAACGACTGTAAGGGACTGCCGCTGCCGGGATTGTGATCGCTTAATCTATGACTAGAACTGATAATCTTATTCCCGCTGCCATGTTTGAGCTTGGAATTTTCATTGTGGTGGTAATCATCACCTCCATTGTGTATAGGCGAGATGGTGCGCTCTTGTGTAAAATTAAAGCGTTTCGGCTTGGTGGGACTTGTTGGACTAGGACTATCAACGGAGAGGGATCCAGAGACGCCGGTCTTACTGCGCGTCTCTAATATAAGGCGTCGTGCTTGTTCCCGTAATCGTTGCTGACGTTCCTCCTGTTAAATTACATTATAAATATTGATTATACGATCTGGATTTTGTAAGACTCGTTCATTTTTAAATTATGCACAACTTTTGTGTGTGAGTTGTGTTGTGTATGTGTATGCCAAGCGCCTACTTACGTCATTAGCATCGCAACGTTCGCTACCATTGGAAATTTTTAATTTTTCCATCATCAGCTTAGCTTTTTCGCTCATTTCTTTGTGGCGTGTTAAAATTCGCTATAAAATTCCAAAAACAAAAGAAACTCAAAACAAATAACAAAAGCATAAAATAAACAGCCGCAAAATTATACTACATATGTTGTGTCTTTGAAAAACAAAAAGCAAAAACTTGAAATATTTGCAACTCAAGTGTGTCTTTGGCCAATAAAAAAAAAAGAAAAACAAAAAGCCAAGACGAATTTAGCAATTAGCAAGATTTTTTTGGTCCTACTTACATTTGTTGCATTTGCATCCAACACACTTGGCGTTAAGGATAAAGTATTGTCCTCTGTGGCATTAGTGTTCAGATCGCCATTGCCATCAAGAGGCGTTAACGATGTTTGGTTTCCATGCTGCAATGCATTGATCGAATTCTTGTCCTTTGCCGGAGAGAGTACCTTACCCAAAATACTCTTTGAGCTATACAATATTATGTTTTTCACATCCTTCTTATTTGATGGCGAAAGCTGTGACTGCATTTTGTCCACACCTCCACCGGTTTCGTCTTCAAATGAGTTCTGGTGCAACAGTTGTGTCTTTAAGTGTGAGAAATTTAGCAGATTCTGTGATAAATTGTCCGATTTGTAGTTGCCGATAACATAGCTCGATTCATCCGCAGTTGTGCCTATAGGGTAAGCAAAGACAAGAATATAAATATTTAAAAAATCAATAACAGATTAAAACCCTTAATCGGAAGCGAACAATGCCTTTAGCAGTGCTTCAGATTATTTTAAATGCACATTTCTATATAGAGCAGACACTTAGACCTACCAATTTGTTGGATTTCCAGTTGTTTGCCTGTGAAATGTGCTCTCAATTGATGTAGATACGTCATGACAGCCAATTTATCCGGCACCGTTAATAAATTCATGTCGCGTGGCTCGATAACACGTGGTATGCCCAGTGATTCGGCTGCATCGAAGGCTGTACGGCAATTTCCGACAACATCGTGGGCGCTAAGCTTAGACATGTCACTGGAAGGAGGGTCAATAAAACACACGTTATCTAAAGTAAATAGAAAAAAACCCAAACAAAACGCATAACTCACATTAAATGGGGCACAAAATGGTGAATTATAGCACAGAAAGCCATTCCGTTACGCCAGCTGGTCGTCAAGTTTGTCACCTTAACATTTGGATAGTCTTTAGTAATATCTTTGCACCACTCCAATAAATCTTGGCCAGGAGTATTTTCTTTTAGAATTATTTTCTCGACAGGTTTTAAAGTACTCTTAGGTTTTGACTCATCAATTTTGACAGTCTGGGACTGAGTCGTATTGGCAGGATCGACTTCATAACTTTTCTTTAAATTTAATGGCTGCAGATCGGCGCGTTTGGTATTGGTCACTGCTGGTGCTGATGTCTCCAGATTCGGTTTTTTATCTTGTGTCTCGACAGGTCTCGTTGTGGTTTCCGTTTTCACATTAGAAGAAGACTCAACCTCGATACGGCATTCGACAGAGGCGACTGCTTTCGATGGCTTTGATTTATCATCCTTATCAAAGGAAAGAGCTTTCGCCTTTGCACCGTCCCTCGCTGATTTGACAGTTTCTGTTTTTGCGGCTGGTCGATCAATTGGAGTCGACGTAAGCATTTTACTGAATCCTAAAGATCGATCAGGTGCAGCGACTGCAGATGGTGGAGCATCATTGGTAGGTGTTGTACTTACAGCCAACGGCTGTATTTGTGCTCCGTTTGGAGTCTTCAATGATTCCTCACTATCAACGGTTAAGCCGCCAGATTTTTCGTTCACTGTCTGATCAGCTTTGGCGCGATCCGCCGAGTCTGCTTCTAATTCGAAATGCAAATGATTAAAAGATTCAGCCAGTGGAGTTGGATCTTCAGATAATGAGGGTACTACACATACATTCATTTAGATTATATATTCGAATTATAGACAAATGTAATACGGTTACAATACGAACATCGTTAATTCATTCATCGTTGTATAGGTTGTTGTGTGTGTGGGGGAGAGTGGATGAAAAAGAAACAGAAAAAAAAGGAATAGCAAAAATTGTTGTAGATACGTTTTACAATGCTAAAAATACAGATACATTTAAATAGTAATATGAAATGTGTACAAATACATATAATTTATAGTAGATTTACAGTTTGTTTTCTACCCAAAGTTTAGAGAATTTTTCAACAATATGCAAACATTTTACGTTACTAATAATTGGAGAAGACACAAAAATACATATCTAAATGATAGTGTATCCATATATTCTAATATGGAAAGATTCTTACCACTAAGCGGAGTGGATGCTGCATCAATGCAACCATTTAAACTCGTTGTCAATTGTTCCAGCTGTTGGGTGAAATCATACAAATGATCAGATATATCGCCTGAATTTTCTAAATCTGGTATATCTTCCAAATCATCTAGAGGTGCCACATCACAATTATTATTAACCGACATCATTGAGATAACGCTCTGCATGTCTTCATCTCTGTAAGGCAAGCGATAATCATAAGCATTACATATTAAATGGTTTTAGATTAAACTAATATTTACGTGGCCTTGCCCTCACGAAGGAATACGCAGCTAATTGTTAATTCCAAATTAGCAGAAGTTATTTTTCTTGAAACTGGTTTCAAATTCAATGTAAAACTCTGCTGAGTTGACTCAATGCTCGCATATTTACGCATATTAATGCTTGCATTGGCCAGCACCCGCTTCTTTCCCAATGGTGTTATCTATAGGAAGCAAAATATAATTAAAATACATTTCCAATACAATAAAATCAATTGTTTTAACTCACATCCTCGATGACAAATGTCCAGTCTTTATCCTCTAATTCGTGTGTTCGGGGATCTTTGAACAATGTTACCGAAATGGCATGATTGTCTGGTACTGGCCAAGATATATTGCCAATGAGTGGGTTCATCATATCTGGTTCCCATGGTAATGGAGCGCTAGCCACACGCCTTGAACGTCTCATCCAAACCACTGCAAGGTTCGAAGGACGCCTAAAATAAAATAAAGGAAAAGAGAAATCATATTGTTAGTCTGTTTTTGTTATGCATCCAATAAAAATACATTTAAATGTTTCTTAGTTAAATTTGTTCTATACCATATTGAAGAAATTTTGATAAGTAATTGAAATGGTTTATCTACATATATAAATGTTTTGTTCAAGCAAATAAATAAAAAGAATTCTGAGAAGAAAACACACGATAACATACAAAACAATTTCCAAGACTCTGATAGGGGGGTCTCGACTTGAATATATTGTAAAAGAAATTTCAATTGAAAGTCATAAATATAAATGAACAGATAGATATGTACATAAAGTTAAATAAAATCAACTTTTGTGCTCATATCAACAGGAAATGTGAATATACCGGAAACTCTTTTAAGCGAAGTTTATTTACTCTTACATTTGAATTTCTTCACTATAATAAGTATGCAACTGCATGCAATGTTCGAATTGATCATTTTCTAATAATAGTTTTTTAAAGTGATCAGTTTTGTACAATTTGTAATTAAGTTCCAAATTGTTTACTCACCATTTGGCTGTGGTTTCCAAACGCAGGTCATGATACGAGGCAGTGAATTGGAATTTTGCGGCGCGTTTATTCACCCGCTGCAAACGTTTCCAGACACTGCCCATTTCGTTTTAGATGGGTTCACACAATTTGTATTTTTGTTATGGTCGTTGTTGTTGTTTTATTTTCTTTTGTTTCAATCAAATATCGACCAAGTTAAAGCTTTAAGTGTTCGTTGTCTTTGATATTGCGTATCCGTGTCCTAGTTTGTCTGTGTCGCAAATGACCCGCTGGTTACCAAAAATGGACATAAAATGAACTATCTAGTTTAATTGATTAAGTGTATTTATGTTTTTAATTAGCTTAAGTATAGACAGTAATCACGCATCAAGGTATGCTATGGAAATATCTAATGTAAAAGTAAAAGTATTAGTATATTGAAAATAGCAATGAATTTTCCTATCTTCAATCGAATGGCAATGTGCATTCACTTTGTTGTCTGCGAAATACTCATCTATCAAAAGGAAGAGTTGATGGCCTTGCTAAGAGGTGAGCGCGTGAGCCCAATACACAACGGAACGGTAATTCATTCATGCTTATGATGCAGGGCAAACATTTTTTGGTAAACAAGTGCAAATTTATACGAGAGGCACGCTCACGGCACGAACACATCGCTAATCTTCTTCTGTTTTCTTGTAGTATGAAACATACATACATATTTACATATTTGTGACCTTTGCTTGTCACTTGTTCTTTTATACGTATATGTGAAGAATATATCTTTGTATACATACAGTCAGTTTATACATTGCTTCTTATAAAGATATCGCAAACTGCGATGCCAAGTAAATAATTAGAGCCAAAGAAGCGCCCATAGGCAGGCATCGTTATTGTGATTATATAGTTTTTGTTGTTTTCTGTTGTCTTATAAATACATTCTAGCACTTTTGTTTTTATCTTTTTCGTGTTTGCTTGTATACACGGTATGCATGTACGAATGTGTGTATTTTCCGTCACATACATACATACATATGAATGTATGTCTATAAATGCGTGTGTGCGTATGTATATACGGCACTGAACTGGCAATTATTTAGCACTATGACGTCACTCATGCTTGTCAAGTTAAATAAATCACAGACATCGATATGTACGAGCACTTTTAAGAATAGTAACTGACTTTATGTATTTCTTTCGACCCGTTAACTCACATATTTTGTTCACGCTATAACATATTTCTGATTTTTTTTAATTGCCCTTCCTGCGTTCTTTACAGGGATACAAATAAAACTAACTAGAGATGAGCCGATTAGCTGCAGCCCTGGGGCGTTTGCACGAAAATTTTGATGCTGATTTTAAAAATACCAAAACAAAGAATTTTTTTGAACACAAACCAAGTTTTGCTTATATATTTGAGTAAAATCACGCTTTGAACAAATTATTAAATATGATAATTGGAATCAAATTGTTAGCAATAATCATGTTTGTTTGAATATTGACCCGCCTGATATATGAACAGTTATCGATAGTCGCAAACAATTAAACAATCATTAATATCGATGTCCACCCCTCAGATGAGATCCAAAACAAAAGAAAAATAATATAACAGGAATATTTATAAATGAGCTTATTTCGTAGCTTGCAGAATTTTCAATTCAAGCGTGACAATGTGGTTAAGGAAGCGCTGATAAACACATTAAACGAAAATGCACGTGAAATTGAGTTTGACGTTAAACAGAATGCAGTCGGTGAGTTGCAAACTGCAAATTCAACAATTGCATTATAAGATTAATAATTTGCACTTTAACGCAGAGGTTCTTGGAGTGTGTGAGCTGACCAGCGCCCTATGCACCACATTGGAGGCAATTTTCCTACATGGCCTAAAGGATTCCTTTTTGTGGGCCACTCTAAATGTGATCGCAGATGTGGAAAGGCGCCCAGAGCCAAGTTTCTGGGCTCCATGCATGGTATTTATGCATAAGCAGGTGATTGAACAGATACACCAACTGAGCCAGATCACATCGGAGGTGGGCCAATGTCGAGCCTGGATTCGACAATCGTTGAACGAATCGTTGTTCTCATCATATATGAATAACATTCGAAAAAATGGTTCAGCATTGTCGCCATATTATAAGAGGCATGCCCTGCTGAAGGATGCAGACGGATTGGAGACAGCTGCAAAGATAATGGAGAGTCTGGAGGCATATGTTCATTTCGATTTGCCGGTCAATTCTAGTCTGCTAAACCAATGGCCAGACTATTCTCTACAATTGTCTGACTTGTGGACACCAGCACTAAAGTCCTGCCCCGTGAGTATAAGTCGAAGCTACCATAGGGGTTCTTATCATTACTATAATCGTATGTTTTACCTTCCATAGATTAGCAGTGGCATCGATGTAGCCAGTTCACTGGGGTCTGATATTGTGGCCATACCCACTCCGCAACCCTTGCGTCCCAATGAACTGTTCTCTGAATCTATTTCGAACAGCCCTTTTAATCGAAGTGGCAATTTCGGCGTGCTAGATTTAAATCAGCGTGAAAACCTCGACCTGCTAATTCAAAAATTTGATGAAATGGCTGTTATAAGCGAAACAGGTGAACAATGTTCACCAGAAGTAGAAGAGGCAGCAGCAGCAGCAGCTAGTACACCCATATTGAATGATGAAAGTGAAACCCCTTTGGGAAACAAACCAAGACATCGCAAAAGATCCCAACGACCGATTGATGAATTTCAAGGTGATCAAATCGATACAGAGGGCAATAATAGTTTACCACAAGGTAGCAATTCACTGACCAACCTTATGCAAACATCTTGGTCGGCTGGCGATATGGATCCCCCCTGCACACCTTCGCCAACTGCGGAATCTTCTAGCTCTCGATTCTTTCAACGCTCTGTTAGCATGACTAGCACGTCAAGTCTTCGTTCTCCCTATGCTGATCGTTGCAGCTACAATGCCTTACTAAAAAAGCATGAACGTAATCGAGAGGGAGGAACTGGTTGGTCAGAGATCTGGGAGAAGTTTCGGGCCAGCGCATCTACTTTAAGCATTTCACAGGCTCCGCCAACTCCGGCTGTTGTGGATGAACTTTCTGATCTACAGTCGGTTGATTCTGACTTTGAACTGCTTAGTTCAGATTTCGACATGACCGAATTGCAGCAGATGGTAGTCCAGTTGTGTCAACTGCCCCGCGAACCAGGTCTGAATGCTCAGGGATTTTTATGTCGCACCTGCCAACATCCGTTGGGCATTGGTTATAGCAATTTTCAGTAAGTAGCAAAACCCTAACCCACATGCCAACTAAATAATAAATCCTCTTTGTTTTGTTTGTTTAAATAGGGTGTGCTCCTTCAGCGGTGGCTACTTTTGCAATAGCTGCATGGATATGGAAACCCAACTTATTCCGGCTAGAATAATTTATAATTTTGATTTCCATAAGTATAGCGTAAGCAAGCGCGCCGCAACATTTTTGGCCGAGTTTAGGGCTCAACCTTTTCTGGACCTGCAGATATTGAATCCTAGAATATATCACGCTTCCGAAGCTATGGCTGAATTGCAATCGCTACGGATTCGTCTAAACTTCATTCGCGCCTATTTGTATACTTGTAACCCGGAAAGTATTGAGGTTCTTAGGCAGTATTTCAGCGGCCGGGAGTATCTGTATGAGCACATACATCAATACTCCGTATCGGATCTGGCTTTGATTCAGCGTGGTGTCCTATGCCAACAACTGCAGAAAGCATTTAAACTTGGTGAAGCTCATGTCTTAAAATGCCAGAAATGCCAGCTTAAGGGATTCATCTGTGAAATTTGTCAGAGTCCTCGTGTGCTATATCCCTTTCACATCGCCACCACATTTCGGGTAAGTTTGAAGCTCTTCTATCTTACACATTTTGTTTAAAACGTATTTCGTTTTTTTATCTAGTGTGTTGCCTGTGGTGCTGTGTTCCATGCCCAGTGCCTTAACGAACACCAGCCATGTCCCAAATGCGAACGACGGCGTAAACGCGAAGATCAGGCGCTTGAGGAAGCAGTACAGACCTCAAAGCTCAAACGTGAGAGCAGCTAAACTAACTTTCTTCCATTAGGAAAGTGGGAACTGTTATCTCATTGTTGTTATTCCTTGTTCAACAAAGATCACAGTTGGAAATTTGATATAATAGAAATAAGCTTTAAATTGTTATCGCTATTTAGCCATATATATATTATACACACATCTATATATTTATATATTCATTAGACTTGTTTTTAATCAAGAATATTTTGTTATTAAAAGCTTACCATGACAAACAAAAAGCATGATATCATGTGGTTTTAGATCCTAATTAATGGTTCTAAATTCCAATTCATAGAATATTCTTGGCAATGTTTTTGAAATTCTATATATTCGGTTTTTGGATTAAAAATCAGTCTAATGTACACAATATATATTTGTACTACATATAGCTAATGCTTTAAGCTAAAATAGCAGACTCAGATTTGAGTTAAGGTGCTTTTTTAAACAGTTTAAAATGTTACTCAAATATACATATAATTATATATATAAACAAAAATACATACCATCCATACACATTATACACGCCTAATATTAAATTAAATTAACAGCCCATCGAAGAAATACTGATTGATTTTTCAAATTTATTAATTCGGTAACATTAATGAATGTGAATAAGTTATGCAACACGTTGATAATATGGAACGATTAACTAATTTGTAAATGCCACATTCTGCTTGTTTACTCTTTAATAATAATACTTGTAAACGATGTAAATGTAAATATATAGTAGGTATAACGAAAAGAATAGCATGTCATATCGGAATCAAGCAGAACGAACATCTGGAGTCTGGCACGCACTTTATACTTATATATTTATTGTATATTCAGAAAATATTGTGCATTTCTCTAAAGTAACTAGCCATATGTTATACTATGGCTAAACCATGAAATCGAATGTTATGTATGTGTGTGAAGTGAATTTCGTTGACACAATTTCAGTTGTTAACATTTTGAGTGTGTGTGTGTGTGTTTGTTTTTTGGTGTGTGTTCTTGTAGACATTATTTCAATTAAATTAATGTGGCTTGGGTTCAACGGTTTCAGTCTAGTTATTCATAGGTAGGCATAGTAATATAGATACAAAACACACCTAAGTCATTGATTTATAGTAGTTGCTAATCAATTTACTAAATTTCAATTTGAATTTAAAACAAATAATGCTAATTATAATTAATTGTATTATGTACACATTATGATATATAAATTTTTATAGAACAGTGCATCTCGGGAAGACGATATACATACATAATTGTTGTTGTTTTTTGTGAATTTTCTAGCAACTTTTGTTTAAACAGAATGTGCTGCATCTATCTTATATCCTTGCAGTTGATACATACTATTAAACATTATTATAATGTATGCATCCAAATCAATTAATTACTACTAAAAACTAAATTAATTTTTAGGTGAAATTAAATAGCCAAACTGCAAAGGTATATGAACTTCGGATGGCCAAAGTTAGGATCTGGTATGTTTTTGACTAAATCATTTCAATTAAGCTCTTTGCAATAATTTCTGTGTTTTCTTTTTTGGTTTTTTTTTTGGTTTTACTGGCTCAACCTAAGATTTACAATAAGACCTCGGGGTAATTAACACATTCCATTCCATTCTGTTATTGTTCTCGTTTTTCTTATGCAATTTTTCATAGACATTTTGGTCCAATAAAACATATACATATACATACATTACACACATGCGTCCATTATATGTACAAACAACAAATTAAGCGAAACAGTCACATAATACATATGCTAATATACAAAGCATCAAATATATATTTTGTACATCTGTTCAATAGACCGTTGAATTTCGTGGAACCGAGTCTGCTGGCTGCGACTGAGGTCGAATGGGCACCGAATTGTTTGCCGCTGCACTGCCGCCATATAGAAAACTGGACTGCCTTATGACAGACACGGTTGCAGCGGCGACACCTGCTTGCGGCGGTGGGGCAGGTGCACGATGTTTTTTAAGCGGTGCATAAGCGGGTTTCAATGGCAGCACTGGATTACGATTTACATTGTTGTTTGAGGCGGCCGATGAATTGTTATTGTTGTTATTGCTTGTATTTGGCACCAGATTAGCTGAGAGAGAAATAAATATAGATACATACATACATACTGGATAGATGGGATATAGATTGAATATATGTATATATATAGTATGATGTACATATGTCATAAAAAAAATGTATTTTCGCTGCGAGAAAGTGAGAGTTGTGCAAAAAAAGCGCCGACCATTGGTAAGAAAGGGCCACGTCGCAAAAAACCAAACCAAACCAAAACAAAATAAGAGGACGAAACAATTGATAAAGCACACAGTGTAATACAAAATATATGTATGCATAATATAGAAACAATTTTTATTTTGTTATATCATTTCATTTAAAAAAGAAACTAAAAAAAAGGAGAGTATAGATAAATTAACTTCAAAAAATAAAAATATATATATCTGCTGTGCCTTTCTTAGATAAGTTTAAGTATAAATTTTCATTGATATACAAATAAAATCATGCGCTACATATTACAAATGTATACAACAAATCATATAGTATATGTATGTGTTCGCATGAATTGGTTGTGTGGCGAGGGGGTGAGGGCTGACAACATATATATGTAATACAGTCGAGGACATATGGTGTATATATAAGGGATATTTTTGTGTTTTATAAAATAAGAATAATATAATGCTTAGAAATAATATCATTTTTCTTTTGTTTCTTTTTTGTGTTTTTTGTTTTTCCTTTATCTGTAAACAAATAAATACCGAATTTGCATTTCAACAAATTAGTCGCATAAAGCTATTCAACTTTAGTAATATGCAATATACAAATAACATTTCCTATTAAATCACGGATGCATAACGATTTCAGAAATCAAATTGAAATTAAATTTTCTATGTTTTAAAATTAAAAAATATACATTAAGATTGAATATTAAATCAGAGAAACGTATATAATCTTATGTAAATTGAAGAGGGCAAAAAAAGATTAGAGAATAATTTTGTAAGACGTTTTTTTTAAAATAAAACTTTTATATTTTGGTATCGTTTTGCATCCCCGATTCATACAAAGAACAACAATAATGAATAAAAATAGCTAACTTTTCGATATGCTTAAGAGTAAATAATCTTGATACATAGATCGTGGTGTAACATACATAGGTGTGTGTGTAGTTTTCTATTCGTGTTTGAAAAAAGTATAAAATATACATTCGTTGTTTCATCGAAATTTAAATGCTATAGCGTGCGCCCTAAGATAACAATTTATTATACTACAATTGGGTATGGATCGAATGAAACCGACCATTAACAATATTTATATTCTATATAAGATATTTATATAATATTCATAGAAATATTGTTAAATTGACGGTTTTCACTGATTCAAATTCCATTTATAACATCATATCATTTGTGGGTATCGGTATAATAATATTAATAATAATAATAATAATAAAAATAATATATTTTTAATTATAATTGTACACTTAAGCACATACACATACACACGCACACACAAACACGCACACCCACACGTATACACACACACACACACACATATACACTACTACATACCATTGGATGCCTTAAGCGTGCGACTAGGATAAACTTTTTGTATGTTTAAAAAAGGAGGCGGCTTGGGAAATTCGGTAACATTGTGAAAACGTTTGCCAAACTTTGTCTCCAAATCGATAACCAGTCGACCAACTGAAGCTCCACAAGCAGCTGATGACCCAGAAGTGGCTAATCCGTTGTTGCTACCAAATAACTGAGAAGAGTTCGCCATGTGCGTAGGTGGCGTCAATGGAGCATTGGGCCTTATAGAAGAATGACGCTGGGGCGGCACTGGTGCCTGCTGGGAACCCGCCTGTAATAATACACCGAAGAAGAATTGACATTAGTTTAGAATGAATCAAATGAATACATAACAAAAAAAAAAACCCGTTTTTTACGTTACGTTGCGTTTGAAGTTGAGATTGAGCATCGACATTTTGACCAACTTGATTATTTGACTGGTGCCTTCTTTTGCGCGTTCAGTCCGTTGCCTAACTGCGAACAGTCTCTTGAACAGCCAGAGCTTTACTTTGTCATGCTAAGCGAGTGGGAGGATGACAACAACAACAATGAATGCCAAATGGGCCAATATTTCTTGTGATTGTGCAGGATAAACGCGCGCGTATAACCTTTGTGTTTTCGTCACGTATTTGGTTGGAAAATCAATCTGTCCTCCTCCCCCCATTCACTCACTCCCTCACTCACCACCCTATTAACGAAAAGGTAAGTTATAAAAGTGTGCGCAAGGGAGAGCAATGCGCGCGCAAAGAGAAATCCCTGAATGCTACCAAGGGTAAACATAGAGAGAGAGCGCTCTAAACTAAACAACTTTCTATATTAGTTGGGGTAGGTTGAAACACCAAGTTACGCTATTGTCTTGGGCAATGGTCAGTTTTTTACTTCTCTGGATGATCTGATTCACAGAATCTAATATATTATTAAAAAGCAAAAGGAAATTTAAATGATTTTGAGTCCTGCATTGATTTCTCGACAATCTAGTCAATGGCCTACATATTTTTTCTCTTTTGACATTTGTGCTCATTGAGAAAGGCGGACGACGACCAAAATAAAACCAAGTTATAATTTTAGTATTGACCTTTAACCTATAAAAGAAAGGCGGGTCGGGGCGGGGCGGTGTGCGTCCTATGACTCTTCCCCTTCTACTTACATTGCTCGACTGTCGTTGCGGGGGAAGAGGTGGACAGGTACGATGCGGAGGTGGTGCTGGTGGATTGATGGGACCTCCGTTTAATACAATCGGTTTGACGTTCTCAACCTTCTTATCTTTATCCCGCATGATAGATGACTTCGGGCTCGATGTCGGTGGCGGTGGCAATGTTGCTGGAAGCGGCGGAGGTGTTGCATTACTTGTCACTCGGAATTGATCACGCAAGGCAGCCACACTGCTGGTGCTGCTAGATGTGGATGGGGGTGGAGATGAAACCTGGGCCTGTGTATTGATCGCAACACTCTGTACCAAAGTTGTGTTGACAGCGCTGAAGGGCGATGATATGGTGCTCAGATTTGAATTGGAAATGCTGCGAGCCGGTGTGGGCGGTGGCGGAGGTTTCACCGATGGCCGTGCTGCAGGAGAGAGATGGAGAAGAAGAGTTATAGAGGGGAGACCTCTTATCAGACATCTTTTTACTTACACTTTGGCACACCGGGTGCACATCTCATACTTCCTATACTGTTCTGGCTAATGGAGTCGCTTGACTGAAATTGTTGTTGTTGTAAGGGCGCCCGCATGGTGCCGAAATGTTGTTGGGTTGGAAAGACAGGTCCATTGACGCCTCCAACTGCTGGCGGAGATCTGTGAAGGGGCAAATGCACACATAAAGCATTAAGTTTCGTTTTTTACACAAACACACACACAACGATTATGAACTAAAGTTAGCATGCGTTTTGAAGCTTAGTTACAAATATAAAAGAAACCAAAACCTTTATAATTAAAACAAATTTAAAAAGCAACTTGACGATTTGTTGTCGTCTATAGACAATGGCGGTTAGCGAGTTGTGCACATTTATTTATTACAGGAGATGGATATTTGTACCTGGGCGACTTCATGCTGTGGTGACGGGTCACCATTGGACGTTGTTGACCATTAGCTAGCGCCAATTGTTGCAGACCTGGCGGCTTTGGGGCGAAATTTGGTTTGCCGAAGCTGATGCTTGGTTTTTGTTGCTGTTGTTGTTGCGGGGTGGGCGTAGGCGTGGGTGTGGGCGAGGCCATGGGCGGAGGCGGCGATGATTTTTGTGCATTATTATTACCACTACCACCACCACCACTAACACCGAATAACGATGATTTATTTGGCGCCAAACTGTGCAGTGATCCCGTGGATGAGGTTCGACTTTGGTTTAATGTTGTTGTTGATGGACTTGAGTTTATTGTTGAACTTGCACCTTTTATTGTTGTGGTCGTTGTTGTGGCTGATGTTGATTTCGATTTTGCAATCGAATTATTTACAAAATTATTGCCTAACGAGATACTGTTGTGGTGGTTCAGGTAAGGATATTGTGGGTAATGTGAACAGAGTTGTAGTAGTAGTGTGTGTGTAGGATAACACAAATTCCCGATAAAGAAAAAATAAAAAGATATAATCAAATTTTAACAAAAATGTACAAAAACCGAAATAAAATTTCTTGTATATCAAAATTTTTACGTAACAATAGATGTATATGTATATGTATATTATTTGTATAAAACATCTAATCAACCCAAACAACATGCCATATATACATATATGCAAAAAAAACTTACTTCAAATTGGCTGCCTTGCTCTTGACACTGCCACTGCTGTTGCTCCCGCTATCCGAGTGAGTAGGCGATGAAGATTTGGCATGGGAATTCGTACCGAACGCCGCTGATGGTGTGGGAGTGGAAGCTGTTCCTGCACGCGGTATATTCATGCGGTCCAATATCGAATCGCTCTGCAAATACAGAAATATTTCATCAATTAGTATTCGGAGTTAAACAAATATAAACATTATTATTATTATAAGTATAGGATATGGTAAACCTAAAACTATCAACCTAACTATATTTTACAAGTACTGGCAACTAAGGCATTCGGCTTAGCCGAAAACTTCATCCATACATTAGCTTGGGATTCGAACACGAATCCTCGTTGTTTAGTTGCCTAAATGACTGACTAAATAACACTTAGACAACTCATTTACCGAGGACTTCGACAAATACAAATTATCCTTGCAAATTTTCATATTTATTGCTTGAGATGTTTTCTACTTGACACAAACTAACACAAACACGATTAGAAATTATATTAAGAAAGGCCAAGAATTCATTTAAAAAAGAGAAGAATAAAAGACTGTACTTGGCTTTAAAAGTTACTGTCAATATTCTAATTAAATCCTACTTTACTCTTCATATCTTCATTGCTTTGGATCGATATAATTCAATCTGCTTAGTTCTATTTCTGATTAAACCCTACCAGGAATTGATCTTTTAAAAGTTATTCGAAAAATGTCTATAACCATTCAAAAAGGTGCCTTTTGTCTTATAAAATATTGAAGTCCCAACTGAGTGAGTAAAATTTTGCCATGCGAATAAAATTTCGCTTTTTTCTAGTATGACCTTGATTCTTTCTTCCGTTGTCCAACAGCATGGATTTTAAATACATATACATATGTGTATATATACATATATATATAGATCTGATCTGATTCCCTTAATACCTTTGGCGGCTGCGGTGGTGGTCCACGATTTGTTTTTAAATTTGCTTCCGTTGCATTGATATGTGTGCTTTGTTGTTGTTGCTGTTGTTGTTGTTGTTGCTTTTGACGCTTCAGTGTTAAATGCTTGGTGAGCTCTGTGCTGAAGTCCATGGGTTCATTGCTGGCAGCCGAGGCAACAGCAGCGGGAGGGCTGTTGCTTCGAATTGAGTTCGTTGCTGTGGGCTTTGATGTAGTTGTTGTTGTTGTTGCGGCTGCTGCTGTTGTACGTGTGTGTGCGTGTGTGTGAAACGGTGCGTGGGTGATAAAACGGAAACCGATTGAGCAACAAAAATTAATTTGAATACAGAACTACTTAAAATACTTACCGCGATAACCATTCACGGGCTTCAGTTTTGGCATCTGGGAGAGACCTTCGAAAAGACCACTCAATTTTGGTGCTCCATTGCCAATGCCATTTGTGTTATTATTACTACTGCTGGTATTATTATTATTATTTAGGCCACGTTTTGCTCCTCCAACCGTTCCGGCTCCATCTGCCCCACAAACTTTTCCAGCCAATGATGGTCCACTTTTATCCACAGTTGTTGTCTTTCGCAGCTTTGTACCCTTTTGGATGGAGCTAAGAAGAGCTGATCTCGGATCCGCACCACCTTTTGCTCCACCCCCGCCCATTACTGGTGGTGGAGGCGGTCCTGGTGGTGGCGGTGGACCCGGCGGCGGTGGTATTGCCATCTATAAGAATTGAAAAATATATATTATTGTTAGAATTCTATACGTTTCATAAATCAGTTTTCTTATTTAAATACTTTTGGCTTAAAAGAACCTAAATGTAGCCTCATTTCAGCATCTGTCTAGTCGAGGCTTTTGCACAAGACTGGCAAACGGGTCTGGATTCAGACCCATTCAGCACTCTAAAAGCGACCCGTTTTGAGACTGCCACCCACACACTCACACACATTTAATATTATAAACTTTTATACTTATTGTTTACGCTCTGTCCAATCTTGGCGAGATTGAAGCCATGATAAACAACAACAAAAAACCATAGCCAAGTTCAAAATGCTTGTAAGCCCGCACATTGTTTAACAACCTACATAATTCAAAAACGAGTGAAGACATATTTTAAAATTTTAGATACCCTTTCGAATAATTTGAAAAGTTTTAACAACCATTTAATTCTTTGAAAAACCTATTTGAGGAAAGTAACTCTTGCTAATTTAAAACATATGTATATATTAATACTTGAATTCTTATTTCGAGATGACAAACCTCTAAACAAAATCAATAAACTCTCTCTTGCAAGAGCATACAACTTGGCTGCACGTGGGCATTAACAAAAAAACACATATTGATTTTGAATTATAGATGAACAATTGGTTTGACTTTACAAAGAAATAGAAATAAAAATAGAAACAAAATGTTTGTCGTTCGCTCTAATTAAAATTTTTGGTTTGAGAATTAAATTCCCATCTAGATTGTAAAAACTTCCATTCAACAATTTATGTATTTTTTCGTTATCAACTAATTGATCTTACTAGCTTATGATTAGAAACATTTCACAAATCATTGATTGCTGAGGCAAAAAATAGTTGGCAAATGAATTTCAGTTGAGCTCAAGTAAAATGTGGAAACAGAGCATGATTTTGCAATTACTTTTCGTATTGTGGTTTAGTGAAAAAACAATATGCAGTAACTTGGAAGTAAGATAAAATGTAAAACTAAATAAAATATATTTTAATGAATATTATTTTCAAATAGGTAAACGAATTAAAAAGTCATCTCCAAGAAATCTATGAGAATGCAGAAAATCTATTGATAAGGTAAAGATCATATAAAAATGTAAGCCCATTACTCTTTAATTACTTTATTAACACAGTTTCAATGAAGTACTTGATGAACTTAAAAATTATTCCCACACTGATCCGAGTAATGTTTCTGAAGATGGTGAGTATTTAAATACTTCAATATATTAAAGCAAATACTAAATAATACAAATTTTAGTCAAAGTAATGCCTTCCTCTTGCCTCTCCGCACCAATGAATACCACTGGAATGCATGTAATTAAAGTGCCAGGACAGAAACCCTTTAAAGTTCTATGCGATAGTAGTTTAGCTGGTCTGGGATGGATTGTTATTCAGAAGCGTACAAACGGAAGTCTTAACTTTTTCCGTAATTGGCAGGAATATCGTGAAGGTTTTGGCAATCTGAATGGCGAATTCTTTTTGGGTCTGGAAAACATACGTGCAATTACGGCTCTGGAACCATACGAGCTTTACATACACTTGGAAGACTTTAATAAGACTGTGCGTCATGCCAGATACGATGAATTCGCCATAGACAATGAAGTCGGGTCTTATGCCCTTAATGTATTGGGTAGATATACAGGAACTGCTGGCGATTCGCTTAGATCGCATTATAGAATGAAATTTTCCACTTATGATCGTGATAATGATCATGAATTTAATAGAAATTGTGCATTTTCGTATGTTGGAGCTTGGTGGTATAATGCCTGTTTGGATAGCAATCTAAATGGACAATACATCGATGGGGGCAAATACGAAGAGAAAATGTTTGCCCGTGGAATGTGTTGGAGATCATGGCATGGTCACAATTATGGATATAAAATTACACAAATAATGATAAGACCCAAGTGTCGTAAAATTGGACCCCACAATCGTTAATAGATCTAGAAATGTCATAATGACGTCAATTCCACAACTTATCTCTTACATGGGAAACGAACTTGACCTGAATATTTTGCAAGTGCAATTGATAACGCATTGCATTGATTTACAAATAGAAATATAATAAATAATTTAGTCTAGATCAGTTAATTTGTGCAATAAGGCCGGAAAAATGCAAATTTATTTCATTTCCATTACAATACTGATCATCTATTTAAGTTTAGCTGATGGTAATCAATTAAAAAATGCTTACGAAAAATGTGAAAATTTGCTTTTAAGGTAAATAAACAACAACAATAAAGTTCTTAAAACCCAATTAAATGGCAATTATTTTAAAGCCTCAAAACACATTTAAATGAGCTAAAGACCAAGGCAACTGCAATAGGAGAAAGTAAGCCAACTAGTTCATCAAATGGTGAGAATAGACAAAATCTTATAAATGAGATTGATTAAGTCTTATATCTATATCAATTTAGTATTTGGCTATCCTTCATCTTGCCTGGCTGCCTACATCAATACAAATGGCATTCACATGATCCAAGTGCCCGGACTGGAGCCCTTTCTGGTGGCATGCGACACTCGAGTGGCCGGAGCCGGCTGGACAGTGATTCAACGTCGACAAGATGGTACTGAGAACTTTTATCGCAATTGGCTTGAGTATCGCAATGGTTTTGGCAGCCTAGGCGGTGAGTTCTTTATTGGTTTGGAGAGATTAAATCATTTAACTACCGCAGAGCCATACGAGTTGTATATATATCTCGAAGACTTCAATGGTGATACTCGCCATGCGAAATACGATAACTTCACGATAGACAACGAAGAGAATTCATATGCCATAGCTTCGTTGGGCCGATATTCAGGGGATGCTGGAGATTCGTTTAGCTATCACAAGGGAATGCCATTCTCGACATTTGATCATGATGTGAGTGGCAAAGGTTGTGCCAGTACAAATGTGGGAGCTTGGTGGTATAATGATTGCCAGCAGAGGTAAGAACCTTTTACACTCCGGCTTATCATCATATACTCAATGGTTTTCTGTTGTTTCCAGCAATCTTAATGGACAATATGTGGAGGGTGGCAAATATGAGGTGAAACTTTCTGGTCGTGGCATTTGTTGGAAATCTTGGCGTGGTTATGATTATGGCTACAAAATCACTCAAATGATGATTAGGCCGAAATGCTCAAACAGCATAAGAAGACAAGAACAACAACAACAACTACTAAGGGAACAAGAACTTAAAAATCAGCCGCGATCTCCAAGGCAGACGACTCAATTTGTAGAATGTCAACCTGGAGAAACGTGACTTGAAATAGCCACAATTGTTGTTGAAACTAAATTTTCGAATTATGTTTTATGATCGTTTTTATGTTTTTGCATTGAATCATCTAGTGGGAATTTTTGTGATTATTTTTAACCGTTTTTCTTTTTTTTTTTTGTTTTGCTATTAGATAAGCGTTATCAAAAATTTTTTAACAAATTTTTTTTTATTTACATTTTGATAATATTTTGTTCACTAATTCGCACACCCACACACACACAGAGAGAGAGAGAGGGAGAGAGAAACGCGACAAACAATAAATAAATTGACGACAAATCAAGTAAGAAAACGCAGCGTGCGCTCAGTTTGCCAGTCAAATTCAAACTAAAGAACTTTAACAGCTGCGCATGCGATACCGCAAGCAAGACAGAGGGAGAGCGAGCAAACGCCAAACGTTTGGGGGGGAACACGAAGACACGAGAGATTGAAAGAAAGAGAGAGAGGGCTCCAAAAGAAAGTCATTAGGGGGGAGACGACTGTCAGCAAGAACAAGCAAGAAATTAACATACAAAATTAGCCATCCGCCATGACGTCACAAGCGAACAATCAAAATGTATAGAGGAAATCATCGTTTTGCAATATTTATGGGAAATGATCATAGAAATTGTATTTTGTGTTTAGGCCTTCCAATACTTGACATTTTACTTATTAATTAAAAACAGTGGGTCAAAATTAAATAATTACTACTGGGATATGATTCATCTCGAGTAAAACTGAATCAGCAGATTTCAGTCATCAAATTGCCGAAAGGAAATTCCTAAATTTAATTTCCTTCAAGAATATGATGACGATTTAAACGGATGTTAAATGAATTCATCAGCTATGATTAGTCCAATTCTCTTTAAATTAGTTAGAAGCTAACCCATAAAGTTATCGTAGCTAGTACAAGTTACTTCCAGTTGATGTTGTTGTCTCAGATCACAGAGAGAGAGGGAACAGTTTATTTCAAACATCTACGCCTTATCGAATGTTTATTTTATTAAATATACAATGACTCATAACATGTGAGAGATATATGTACATACATACATACATATAAAAGAATGTGCCAATGGGAATTGAAATTAAAAAGTATTAGACTTTAAGGTATTTCTCAGCTCTGATATATCTTATCTTTTAGGGAATAAACTTATCGTTTATTGGCGCGGCAAAGAGGAAAACAAAATGCAAAAAAATTCACCCTAGACATGACAAAAATTTCAATCAGACAAATTTGGATTAAAGCATTTTTATGCATTCATATATATGAATACATAGGCGGTTAGTATAAATTTAATAATTTGATAAGGTTTAAAAACAAATTGAAATTGAGGTTCAATGACAGCAACAAAATCAAATAGTTGACACTGTCAATTGTGTGAGTGTGAGTCATCATCATGGAAATCACTTGGACTGACCACCTTTAAGATATGTATGTACATACATATATGTATGTATCTTCCTGGTGTACACATATGTATGAGTACATACAAACTTTATTTCATTTACGATTTTCGAGGTGTGTTATCTGCCGGCTTCTCCTTGATTTGCTCCCAATAAACTGCCATCAGGTTAATTGCCCCAAAAATGCACACACATTTGTAAAGTAGGGAGTGGTTAATAGGCGTGGACAGGATATACCCATAGCCGTTAAATTAAATTCAATTTGAGAAATGATTACAACTGTCTAACATATCCATTTTCTATTAAAACACGCACCAACTTCCTAAAAACGGCTGTCAAATATTATTTCTAAGGCCTGCGCCTGCGGATGCCCATTATGAAAGGTAAACATTGCCAAAATTTCCGGGTCACTATACACATTATATTCACAACATTTGTATATAGAGTATTAGAGTGGTTCAAAGTAATGAACAACTGAAATTAAGTTAGTATAGAATGACTACAGTCTTTTATTATGATAATATTTAAGCAAGTTTCATTCATCCATTTAGCAAATCTTACACAACCGTTTTGGTCCACTCAAATACACATTATATGTCTGTATATCTGGAACAAATGGAATGTAACTACTTATAAGGAAAAGACAAAAGAGCCATATTAAATGATGAGTTGGCCAACTCCCAATACCAAAGTTCCCCCTAATGATGGCAATTTGTTTGCTTCTTTTTCATCTTTTGCTTTTTGTGTCGTTTTGCAACTTTTTCTGCTTTACATTGGAATATCGGTATATTACTGCTGCACTAATATAAAACTACTTATTAGTTTAGCATGCATTTTTATTTGCCAACAAATTTTTACACATGAATCTTCTTCATCAAATGTTACATTTATTTAGTTGGCAATAACAGGTTTCCAAGGCAAAGTTAAAGAGAAAAAAAAAAGAAAAAACACTTTCGCTTTTTTAAAATTTTTGAATACTTTCAGTTTGCTTTGTTACTACTTTGTCTGTTTATATTTTAATCGTCTTTTGGCACTCTTGTAAATCGAGAAAGCACTAACATTTCATTGAAATTCCAAGAGCTTCGAATACTACAAAAAACATTCACCACTACATACATATAAAAATGTATATGCATGTGTGTTTATAAATTAAATATGTGACTGCTGTGTTAAAACATTTGTTTTTGTCCACGCCATTCGACAAGCATTTCAAAAAGAAAAAAATTAACAAATTATTATTACATCACGCTTCATATGGAAATGCTTGTAAAATTAACTCCAATTATCTTTAATTTTCAAAAGAATTGACTCAGAAATATTGACCTAAAAAAAATAAAGAAATTTTCCAGAAATTTTGACTGCAATTCGCAAGCACTCTAAAAAAACAGTTTCTTTCTTCAATTAGACCTTTCTGGGCATTTATTTGTTTAAACATTCATATATTTTTGGTTTTTATATATCACTAATATAGCTTTTAAAAAGTAAATTTAGTAACAACATGTATATTATTGAGCTGTACATATATTTTCTATAGATATCTTTAATTGTACAGAGAAGTTCCCAAAAATTACGCCGAAAATAATGATAATGTGGATATTGGAATAACTGGTCCCAAAAATTATGTTAATATTTTATTTAATGATGCAAAATTTAATGAATAAGTTGTGTACTGGTTTACAAAAATTGATTTCAGCGAGTTAATTTTGGAAAATTAAGAAGATTTTAAAATGTTTGTCTAGATTTCGACCTTTTTGAAGTTTTAACTGACTTGAGGTCAATAAATCTATCTAATATGCAAAGTTTGATTGCAATAACTTAAATATTGAAGGAGAAAATCGTTTTTTTTTTCGATTTTGGGGGAAATTCCCTTTTTTTCCCCCAAAAATCATATAAAAAATTTTAATTAAACTTGCACACTTTACATACTACCTAAGGGTACTTGCCAAATTTGATAACTCTAGCTCTTATAGTCTCCTTTATCTAGCTGCTTTAACGGACAGACAGTATTTGAAAATCTTCTTTATGCCTGTTATATACATTTTGTCGACTAAAATATCCCACCATACCCTTTAGATACATAGTATAGATTAACATTTAACAATGCTTTTGAACAGGGAAAAGAAGTATTTTATTCATAAGCATTGTGGTGAAAGATATTCTATTGATAAAGATTTTCAGTCGGGGATACGTAATATTCAAAATATATACTATAATTATAGTTTTCCTGTGCTACATCATTTAATGAGTAGATAAAAATTTAAAACCCAGTTTATTTTAAAATCTTAAACATAAGTCTTAAGCATCATAGTGGAGATATTTTAAATGCCTTCTGTTTAAATACAGCGAAATCTCGATACTTTATACACCGTTAAATTTAAAATCTGATTAGTTTGCAACTATTTTGTAGTCATTCATTCATTAATAAAATAATTTTTAGGTCATTTTTACAACGTTCTCAAAGTCAATCTCAAATGTTTCATATCAAATTTTATAATTATTGCCTCTCTCTCTTCTTCTTCCACGGGAAGTGTGATGTCGTAATGATCATATTCACTTACAACAACAACAAGAAAATAAAAAAAATGAGTGCTGCACATTTGTTTATTGTTGTTGGCTATCTGCTTTTTTTTTTTTTGCAGTTTGAGGGTTTTAGTTTATTTAAATGCGGTTTTCAGTGCTGTCGCACAATGCTTAAATAACTAATGCAAACATCATATCATGAGACGCCCGTTGTAGTTGTCGTTGTCAATGACAACAACGGTGTTGGGTTCGCTTTTTGCATACATACATACATATACAAGAGGAACAACAATAAAAAATGATGTAAACAATCATCATCAGCAACATACACACACACACACTCACAACAACTATGAGTCACATATCAATTCCATCTAAAGTTGACACTGAAGCGCGGTAGCGAAAGGCAGAAAACAAACAACGGCTTAGCATGGGGTAAATATTTTGTTGATTTTTCGCTGAATGTGGTGTCTTCACTGTACACATGTATGTATTACTTTATGATTCAGATTCCAAGAGCACATTCATCGTGAGCTGCATAAGGAAATGCATTTTGTCTGGCAAGTATACTAATGAGATCACAGTACTACATACATTTATAGATACACTGCGAGTGTGTGTTTTTTTTTTTTTTTTTTTTTTTTTTTTTTTAATTCCATTTATTACTCGTACATAACAACTTATTAACGTAACATATATAAAAAAGAATATAATAAACAATAAATATTAAGCATCACAAATCAAGGAGAGAACAATACAGTACACTCGTGAAGTTAGAGGGGGGGAGGTGGATACGAATACAGGGTCAAACGGGACTACTTTTGGGTACTGCTTCGCAGGGCCCTGGGCGATCATTCCTCGTGCCTCTGACGCTCGAGCCTCCTGAGCTCCTTCATCACCACCGACGCGAAAGTACTGACGGCCTCCCAGGCTCGGGGATTAGCGACCATCAGCCTGGTCAAATTTTCCAGTGTTGCGCGATGCCCCATTGCGCACTCCATGGAGATTCTCGCCGCTTCAAATCTGGGACAATGCAGCAAAACATGCTCGGCGTCTTCGGGTATTCCGCTGCCGCACCAGGTGCATTCGTCCGAAGTTTCGTGGCCGAATCTCTTCAGATACGTCCTGAAGCAGCCGTGACCACTCAGCAGTTGAGTCAGGTAATAGTTTACCTCGCCGTGTTTGCGCAGGACCCACGCGCTAATGTCAGGGATGAGCGTGTGCGTCCACCTTCCCTTGGTCGAGGTGTCCCAGCGCTCTTGCCACCTCCGTATACTGTGTTGCCGCGCTAGACTGCGTGTTTCTCCCGGTCCTACTGAGCTACCTCGTCTGGCCTTAGCGACTGCTTCGATGATCGCTGCCTGATCTTCGATCGGCATCATTCCTGCGATAACGAGCGCCGCGTCATCCGAGATCGTGCGGAATGCACTGCAGACTCTTATCGCGCTTAGCCGGTGGGTTGCTTCGAGTCCTCGTCGGTAGCTTTTCACTCTCATGCCGTCGATCCACGCTGGTACTGCGTAGAGCGCCGTCGATGTGGTGACGCTCGAGAGCAGTAGCCGTCGTCCCTGCCTCGGGCCGCGCGTGTTTAAGAGGATGCGCGATAAAGCGTGTGCGGATTTGGCTGCTTTTTCTCCAGCATGTTGCAGATGCTCCCTAAAACTGAGCCTTGTGTCCAGTAGAACGCCGAGATATTTGATAGCCCTCTTGGATTCAATCACAGCGCTGCCCACCCGTACTTTTGCGGATTCCACAGTCTTTCTGCTGCTGATAAGCACTGCCTCCGTCTTGTGAGCTGCCAACTGGAGGCCGGCGGCCTGGAGCCACTGCTCGACGCTTCTAATGGCGGCATTCGAGCGTTCCTCAACTTCCTTGACGGTCTTAGCGACCACGGCAAGGACTATGTCGTCCGCGAACCCTGTGATGTGGGTGCCAGGCGGAAACTGCAGGCGTAAGACTCCGTCGTACATTGTATTCCAGAGTAAAGGTCCCAGCACCGAGCCTTGGGGCACTCCTCCAGACACTGTCCGCACTACTGGGCCATCATTTGTGGTGTAGCAGATGGTCCTTCCTTGGAAATATTGTCGCACACAACTGAGGAGGTAGTGTGGGACTCCAAAATCGGCTAATGCGACTAGGATACGGCTCCATCTGGCCGAGTTGAAGGCGTTTTTTATGTCTAGGGTGGTTACCAGACAGTACTCTTTCGACCCCCCTTTCCATCTAGCACCGGCGATCGCGTCCGCCGCAATATTAACCACGCGTGCAATGGCATCAGTTGTGGACCTAGCCTTCCGGAAACCGAACTGCTGCTCCGCAAGTCCTCCGTTGGCTTGGATGGCTGAGCTAAGCCTTGCGCAAATTAGAGACTCTAGAACTTTACCTGCCGAGTCCAGGAGGCAGATCGGCCTGAATGAAGACGCATCGAGAGAAGTTTTCCCTGGTTTCGTAAGCAAGATTAGGTTCTGCTTTTTCCATCTGGATGGGAACGCGCCTTCCCTCATGCACTTGTTGTACAAGTCCACAAAGGACTCAGCCTGTAAGGACACCGCGATCTTTAGTATTTGGTTAGTGATTCCGTCGGGGCCCGGAGCCTTCGCAGGTTTAAGATTCCGGACTATGTTGAGTACCTCGTCCACTGTGCATTCTTCTATTTGTGGGTGAAGCGGGGGATGCAGGACAGGCAATTCGTCCACGATTTGAGGGAAGAGGGTGTCTACTATGCCCCTTACAGTCGGGGCGTCCTTTGGTGCCGGAGTCTTGTCTATATGCAAGCGCTTCACGACAGTCTGGTATGCCTTACCCCATGGGTCCTGCTCTGCGGAGTCGCATAGGGCGAGGAAGCACTCGCGTTTGCTGTCTTTGATCGCCTTTTTGAGAGCCTTGCAGCACTGCTTGTATTCCAGATATAGGTCTGGGAAGGCTAGCGTCCCTCTAGCACGCTGGTACATGCGCCTCGCGCGGAAGCATCTGCGGCGAACCTCGGCGATACTGTCATTCCACCAACAGACTGGTTTGTGGTGCCTTCTGTATGCCTTGCGCTGGGACATACTCTCATCACAGGCCCTCTCCAGTGTCGACATGAAAGAGTTCGCTGCCGTGTCTGCATCTCCTAGGCGTGCATCACGTAAACTCTCCAACACTCTGCTAAACGTGTACAAGTTTAAGGACTCAAACTTGTAGCTTTTCCCGGTGGGAGGCGTTCGCTCAGCTCGTGGCATGGTTGTCCCAACGGTGAAGACAATGGCCTCGTGGTCGCTACCGGTGTAGTGACGCCCAACTTCCCAATTCGACTGTGAAGCTATGGAGTCACTGGCGAACGTAAGGTCGACAATGGATCCTGCACCGGCTCTACTGAAAGTGAATCTTGAGCCGGAATTGAGCAGCGAGACACTGAGATTGCAGAAACACTCGAGCAAAAGGCGGCCCCGTGCGTCGGAGCGAGTACTACCCCATTCAGTTGCCCAAGCATTAAAGTCACCGCCAATGATGACACCTTGGCGGCCCCTGGCGTCGACAGAAATGGCGTCGATGGTACATCCAAACCTCTCTAGGGTGTAGCTGGGAGGCAGGTAGCAGCTATAGACCCAGTACCCTCCAATTTTTGCCCGGACGAAGCCCTCCATCTGGGCGACTTCCTCAATTGGGAGCCTGATAGTCCCGCAGGACCAAATAGCAGCCTTTCCGTTGATGTCGGATACCCAGTCGGCGTTCCTCTCCGTTCTATACGGCTCACTGACTAGGGCCAAGTCGTAGCCGCCTTCCCGAACCGTCTGATGGAGGAGATCCTGCGCGACGGCACAGTGATTAAGGTTCACTTGGATGAATTTTAGGCGCATCATTGATGGGCCCGTGGTTGCCTCTTTGTTCCATTAAGGGGGCACCGATGACTGCCCGCAAAGTGGTTCGTAGGCTGAAGGCCCTCCTCTTGGCACAGGAAGCAGGTGGGGTCTTTTAATCCACAGCTCGCGGCTTTGTGTCCTTCCGCTCCACACCTCAGGCAGCAGTTGGACCTATCCACTTGGCTGGGGCACTTCGCCGATATATGGCCAGCCCTGAGACAGCGGTAGCAACGCTTAGGCAGCTCGTCCAGCTCCTTTATACGGCAACAGGACCATCCAACACGGACTTTGCCTAATGCCAGTATCTTCTTCATCACCGTCTCAGCTGCACTTATGACTGCGACTTTGGACCCGGAGAGCCCGCGGCGTAGACTCCTGACAGTACAGCAGTCCTCGTCGACACTTGCTTGATTTGCCAGTGCGACAATAAGGTCGCGAGGCTCAGTCAATTCATCTAGTTCGCGAATAATTGCGTGTTTGGTTGGAGCAAGGACACGTACTCCGGCTGAATCCCCTAGGACGTGCTTCAGCTCGTCCTTCAGGAACTGCTTGTCCTCAGGGGCCCCCTTTAGCTCGAGTAACAACCCGTCTTTGACGGTGCGTCGAACCTTGACGACTTGCTCACATACGCGTTTGAGCTTGTCATCACTGCGCCTCGTTACCATGGCCAAGACCTCGCTGTAGCTGCGGCCCGATGCTGGCTGGACCAAGAGAGCCTCCGGCTTGACTCTGCGAGGTACCCCAGATTTGTGACGGGACGCCCGCGATGACGCACCGACCCGCTGCCACGTACTGGTGTCCTTCTGGGCAGGGTCGTGGGGTTGCTCCTCTCGCTTATCAGCAGGCTGCTGTGCAGACTTCTTTTTTGCATCTTTGATGACACTTACTCTGGGTGACACTTGCGTCGGCTTGTCCTGTTTAAGTGGAGGGACTGCCTCATCCGTTTGCTGGTAGCGACTCACGCGCTTGGGAGGCGGTCTACTACAGGATACGCACCTCGGCTCTGTTGTGGCAGGGAGTTCTCGACCGTGGAACATCGCACTGACAACCACGACTAGTTCTTGCAGTCTGGCGACCTTTTCCCTAAAAGTGTTTGTGATGCTGCGGTTTATTTTGCCGCTAGCATCTTTCTCCTTGGAGTAGTGGACAGCAATTGAGTCCAGGAGGATACTCATTTCGTCCAGTGCCTTGACCTTTGGCTGTACCTTCGATTTTTTTGGGGGTACGTTACCGCCGCTGTTAGGACTATGCGTTGGGGAGTCTCTAGTTCGCTTCGGGGTCGCGTCTTGACCAGTCGCCACCGACAGCGCCACATTTTGAGCCACGAGACTTAAGGCAGCCTGCTGTTCTGGCGCTTGCCCTGTTGGCGGAGGCGTCCGCTCTACTGGCATTCCCTCGGCGGGCAAGTATTTCCCCCTGCCTAGCGATGGGAGTTATACCGCTCCGACTCGGGAACTTCTTCCTGGATCTTTATTTATTTTAAAAAAAAATAAAATAAATAAGAGACCAAAAACAACCAAAAGGGAAAAAAAAAATATATTTAATTTCCAGATGCTTCCAGCGGATTTGAGCCTTGGCCTACCGGTGCCGGCAACAGCAAGCAACAACAAAAAAGAATATATATGTATATGTGTATAGTATTGTTATATATAAATAAATTTGTTTTGTTGTATTTATTTTATTTTATTATATTTTTGTTCCAATTGCAAATAACAAATAATCCAAGAAATTCACGAATCCCCAGCGCGGAGTTGAACCAGCGGCCCATGCGCCAGCGACTTGCGCGACTCGTACAACGCCACCGAGCAGATGTGTAGCTTGGTGCTGGAACTCAGCTATGTTACGAGCGGGTTCGAGTATCGGATTAAGTGCAGTGCAGAATCGAAAGTGCCCAACTGTTAACAGTTTACAGAGTGCACAGTTAACAGAGGCAGATCGTGTGGTAAAAGGCGTGCTGTTAGCGCAGTGGGCGCTGTTAACGGCTAGTTAACTACTGATCTGGCAAACCTGGTATCAGCTGATGGTTCTATCCCGCAGGAACGAATTTGTGTGGGCAAAGAGGAACAAAAGCGGGAACCGAAAGAAATGTCAAACCCGACACACACCAACACTGACGCATCCACAAGTAACGGGACGAGGCAGAGCAGCTCCCACCCCCCTGGTCACCCAAGGAAAGTGCAGGCTCATGGACCGGTGCACGCAGCAGGCCCTGGTCACCGGGTGTTCGACGACCGCCGGACGAGATTTGGATTCTGGCGAGTAGACACTTAACGCGGGCACTTGCACCACTAACTCAAGCCTTTTATTCACAGGTAGAAACACAATATAGATGAATAATTGGGAGCGGAGACGAAGACGCGTCCGCACTGTAAACACTGTTCATCTCTCTTTTTCACTGCGAGTGTGTGTGTATGTGTGTGTGTGTACGTGTCAATGAAGTAGTTTACGCAAGCAACTTAAGTTAACAAAAATAAATGACCGCACACTGGGCCCGGCAAGTCTCAGTCCATCAAATCTTTGCATGTGTCATTATTGCAGCAACGGCAACAATATTATGCACATACCAGGAGCGGATTAACTAGACCTACCACTAAGTGATCGTACACAACAATATCATTTATGGCCAAAGAAAGTTCATTACCGCGGCTAGTTGTAGTATTTTAAGTGGCAGCTGGCCAGATGATAATCCATTGTAATTTTCAATTAATTTTTGATTCTAATTACAAAACTTTTACTTCTGCTGAACAACTCATTGTTAGATGACGTATTCGGATATATTAGCCAACAGTACAATTATTGATTTAGTCAAGATTTGAATTATAGCTTTAAGTGCAACAACAAATCAAGAAAACAACATTTTTTTGCTCTAAAAAAATGTAATTTTCGTATGTGAATTTATTAAAACTATACGACCACTTCGAGTACTCAAGTTGGTAGTAAAGAGAAATATCGAAAACAACTTTGAAATTATTTGAAAGTAATGTTTTTCTAATGAAATTTATATTAAAGCATAATAATAATCAATAACAATGAAAATAATTTTATGGGGTTTACTACTAAAATGTTACTTTCTGTCTACAATTTCAAATTCGAAATTGTCTATTAAAAATGAAAATGGAAAATAGGTAAAGCTCTTCCTCCAAGTTCACTGAAATATCTAATTCGATGTTTTCTTTTACATTTTTAAGCATTGAAGCAGGAAACGAAAACCTCCCAATGGAGGCCAAGAAAAGAGAATTTCAAATCCCTCATTGTCACATTTCTAAATTTATACATGGAGGGGGACATAGACATAACTCAAATGCCGACTCCTGCAGCCTTGCGCAACAGCAATGGCATTGAACCCGTCTGAGAGGTGGAAAGGGTAAGCGTTTATGGATGAGTTTTCACAATAAAAGTCTACTGCAATTGCAAAAGAGAATTCTTTTAGTGTGTGTGTGAGTGCTTTTATTTTTTTGGGTGGAAAAGTGTTTGCTTCACTCTTGGGAAGAACTAACTCATTCATATTTCGAAAAACCATCCCTTAGGGCAGCTAGAAAATGATTTTTTTTTCTTCTTCGGTAGGTTGGCAAGCGCATTGCACTTTTTGTAGGTCAGTTCTGGGTGGGTGGGCGGTGTGGTGGTTGTATTTGTATGTTGCACTAGGCGGGCAGGGCTGGGGCCAAAAACCTCATGCGTCGCGTGCCAGGCGGCAAGTTTTAATGTGATTAAAACAAAAGCGGCAAAAAACAAAACAAATTACTTATTTTTTTGCAAAGTACTGAAAGTCGGTGACAAAAATCAAACCATCGGGAAAGTTTGTTGCACCCTTCTTAGACACTATCAGTTGCAGCTTGTTTCCATGGAAGATTTGCAAGTTGAAGAGTCATCCAATAAGCAAATACTGGAGACACTAATACCAATGTACCTTATAAATGGGCGATAAGATATAAGAGGGATTTCTCAAGTAAATATGTATATGAATTTCCAGTACTCAGTAGACATTTTTACATTATTTGAGGTAAGGTAAACGGGTTAATTTACAAACAAACTCACCTTGATTTGTGGGGTTGGTGGTGCTGCTGCGGTTGACGTTTCTCAGCAATATTCTGTCAATCTGTTGGCCGTGATCGATAGAGTTGATTGGTGAATTGTTGCGTTTCTCGTTCTCTTCAGCTCAAGTTCTATTGAAAACAAAGAAATGTTAATGAAATTCAAACATATGCACATTCATATGTACATACATATGTATATATGTATATACAGATGTATATTGCGCACCCAGCTTAACTTCCTAACCTTAACCTTTTTTTTTTGGCCAATGGCATTACGATGGCAATAAATGAGAACTAAACGGTGAAGCCACTGTGCAATTTATTTGTTTAAAAAACTGATGCCGAAAATAGAAGGAGGAACATTGAAATTGTTTTGACTAATTTTTTCATTTATTGTTTCATACACACACGCACACAGCACGCATACTTGTGCAGCCCACTCTCACTCATTTACAGGCACGTAGACTGAACGGGGGGTAAAGTAAGTCTTAATGTGCAATCAGTCCCCTGGCGAAATGAATTTGGGTATACGGCACTGTATTTGACTCCACTCACTTTAACAATTCATATTGGGCAAAGCTAAAGCTTTCGATTTTGTTGCGTTTTTAATTTGATTGATATTCTTAGCACACTATATGAATGATTTGTTTACTAAATTAAAAAAATTAAAAAATTCATCAGGGTTTTCCACTGATTCTGGCAACACTCGACTAGTGCAGCCAGAAGCTAAATGGGGTATGCTACAAATAGTGGTGGCATTCCTAAAAATAGCTAAAGTTAGCGCTGAATTGGACTCTACAAAATAGAGAGTTCCTAAATATTTATTTAATTCTTTTTGATAAAAGCTCAGTGCCGTTCATCAATATAATTTTGTTTATACATCATTAAACAATATAAAAATCGATGTAATATTCATATTGATACATAAACTGTAACCCGCTAAAACTAGAGATTTAATGGTAACACTAAGCCCCAGTGCTGCCAATGAAAAGTGCTCGGAAATGAGTCGACGTGGTACATCTTAGCGCCCCTAGCGACAAGTTTTGCAACATTGCATGTTCGATGTTGGTACGATTTTTCACGATATTTACTTTTTTGTTCGAAGTAAGGACTCTTTTGCAAGAACTGGACTCTTTTGTTGCATGTTCGATGCTTCCTTCGAGTTGGAACAGTGGACACCCCCTATATGGTGTAGTATACTTTTAAATTAATTAAATATGCTGAAAACGAAAAAGGGATAAATAAAAATATATCTCGTCGTCATTATAAAATGTTTAGTCATTAAAGGTCCCGGATCGAAAAGGTTATACTCAAAAGTTAAAATTAGTCCTTATGTTCCTATCAGTTAATGTTTCCGCTTCTTCAGATTCGGACACTTTGGACAACACTGCAAGGAAAAATATGAGAAATGCCGAAACTGCTCACAGCCTCATCCCAAAGAGGAAGCTTGTTTAAATACTTTATGTATAAATTGTAAACAGGAGCATATTGCTACCTTTCTAAATTGTCCGGCTAGGAAAAAAGCTTTTGCCATAAAAAACTTTAATTCTTTTACCAATTGGCTTGCTACATTTTGGTTACCAAGACTTGCTACACAAAGAAAATTTATTAAGAAACATAATGGAAAATAATAGAGGACGAATGGGATAGAGCGCCCAATACACATAAGCGAAGAATAATTATACATAATTGTTAAATTAGGATTACGTAGGCAGACAATAATTGTACTTTCACATCTATAACTTCTAAAGAAGAGTTTTAGACCACTTCAAATTTGCCCAGGCAACAATTAAAATGGTCTACGGCATGGCCATTACTGGACAAAGCTGTTGGCGGCTGCTCCGTGTTTTCTTTGATTTCTGTGATAATGTCCTGAATCTTATTTATAATTTGCTGTGAGTTTCCACTCTCTCCTTGAGACGAGGACAAAACCACAGACTCTTCTATATTCTGAGCATTCTCTGCCAGTTGTCCCTGCTCGGGAGGTAAATCCACACCCAAACTGGTGACCAATTGGTTGAGTGAATCGATTTTATCGCGAAGTTGCTCCCGCTCAGCTTGCAAAAGACGCATTTGGGTAGCCTTTTCGTATTCACGCTGCTTTAGCATGCGTCTTTGGGTTTGGTATAATGCAATGTATTCGCCAATGGTCTCTGTTTCACCTTGAAGCTGAAGCACTAAATGCTCCAAGTTGTGTTTCTCGTCGGTTAGATCGGCCACTTGGTTAATAAGTGTGGTAAAGCGGGATTGAAGCTTCTCCACTGCCTCAGCGCTAGGTAGACATCCGGGTGAAGCAGTATCAGTTTTGCCCTCTTCCAATTTGGAGGGTTCGTCATGATCGTGATCTTGACAATTGTGTGAATGTTCATGATTGTGATCATGATCGTGATCATGGTCATTAGAATGAGCATGCTCCTGCTCCGGACTCGTCTCCACCGGTTTCTCCTTCGGAATCTAAAAAAGAAATACAATTGTTGGAACAACTTCATCGCTAAAAGCTATGGCTATGGCTATAATACCTCGTGGTGGTGATGATGGTGATCAGCTTCGTCTAGTTGCTGCTTTAGTTCAACATTTTCATGGGACAGCCGAATCATCTCTTCATCCTTGAATTTGAAGCGATCCTCATTTGCTTGAAGCTTCTGTTCCATACTGGCGTAATTCAGACGCATTTCACGATTGGCAAACTCCTCGGCATCCAGCTTGATTACCAGTTCGGCCTTGTCGTTGGTCAGCTGAACGAATTTTAGTTCCAATTCATCCAATTGTTTTTTCATTTCCACATTTTGTGAGAGGGCACGCGATGCGGCTACTTTGTCTGATTCCATCGTGGCTAGGAGCTTTGCCTGATCTGGCTGTTCAGTTTCGAGACGCCCCAATTGTTGTTCCAATTCGGCTATGGCAGCATCTTTCATTTGCAGCTGGTCATCCTGGGATTTGATTTTCAATTGGAACTCATGCCGTTCGAAGTCAAAGTCACTGATGCGTTCCCGAAGAGAGGCCAGTTCCGCATTTGTGGTCGTCTGTAATAGGTCGGATGACTGAATTTGTTGTCCTTTTTGCATAAATCTAGAAAGCATTATTTACCTGATCGGTTGTCTCCTGTTCTTGCTCCTTCTGCTGCTCCTTGAACTGAGCCTGTAGGCTTAAGTTCTTCTGTATGTCCCGCTCCAATCCGCCAACATGCTCCACAAGTTGTCGTTCACGCTCTCGCAATTGGATTAACGAGTCGTTAATTTCCGCGTTAGTCTCCTTTAGCTTAGCAATCTCGTTGCCCTGATGTTGAACATAATTCTGATATTGGGTAGCGGCTTGCTCCTTGTCCTTGGTCAGCTGACTGACCATAGCCTGAAGATCCCGGATTTGCTGCTCGTACATAAATTGTGTTTTGGTGAGAGTCTCCACTCGGTTATCAGCACTAATATTGGACTCATCGGATAGTTGGCGGAGACGAATCTGCGACATTTCCAGTTCGTTGGTTTTTTCCGCCAGTTGCCGGTGTATTTCAGCCTGCAGTTCATGTGATTGCTTCACCTGAGCTTCCAACTCTGATAGATGAGCCTTTTGATCTTCAATTTGAGCCTGGAATTGAGCACTTTGACGACGTTCCTGTTCGGCTTGCGCCGATTGTTCTTGGCAACGCTGCAGCAGTTGCTCCACCCGCTGACTGGCTTGGGTATGTTGAATTCGTAGCTCTTCCATCTCAAGTTCACGCTCACGGCAGGCGAGACGACATTTTGCTAGCTCGGCACTAAGCTGTGTCTTTTCCTCGATAATAACCTGAATGGCCTGTAAGTTGGAGTCTATTCCACGTCCACCGTTTTGGGCAGCAATACGAGCAATGTCTTCAGGGTCTGGCGTCAAGCCTACCGCAGTAGTGGTGGCTATCGGTGCCTGCCCTTCCTCTCCGGGTGATCCATTTACATTCGTCTCTGGTGGGTGGGTCGGATGCTCCAACAAGTTGCCAGCTGAAGCCGCCTCCGTATGGGATGTGTTGCTATTGTTATTATTTCGCTGTTGGTACTCCTTCAGCTATAAGCATTTTAAATCGTTTTTGAAAACATATTTAATTATTGTTATTTATTTGGCCACGTCCACTGTTTTTGTTTACTTACCTTTTTCCTAGCCGCCGCCAGTTTCTGAGCCTTGGCATCTTGTGAGTCATCCGGCATTGCCAATGGAGCTGATGGTGCAGCTTAGTTTCTATTTAATGTTAATCAATATTTAATAAAAATCGGAAATTTATAAAAAAAATTGTACGCCACGCAGTGACCAATGGGACCAGCGCATGGGAAATATGTAAAGTCTGGCAACACTGGGTCGCATTCGACTTTGGTTTATGTCTTTGTTAAATCAACTACAAAGCGAAGACTACAACCCAAGCATAACAAAGGAGCATAATTTGATAAGATTTTTACTTTGTGGCGCAAATTCAAACCGAAATATGTATATTTAATCAACTACTAAACCAAGGCACCGTGGCTAACTATTTTATTATAAATTTAAATTCAAAATGTAGGTCAAGATGTGTCATATATAATGCGTTTAGTTCTTTAATATATAGTCCTAATTTTGTGCAATAGAACAAACGTGCCAAAATTTACCGTGTAAAACAAATATCTTTAATTCGTACTTAACACTGTCGTTTTTGATTAAAACCAAACAAATCAATAGGAAAAAATGTACGTCATAAATATATTGGATATGTTTGAGTCTTAAACATGACTGAAAACTATCCAATATATTTATGCCGTACTTTTTTTCCTATTGATTTGTTTTGTTTTAATCAAAAACGTCTGTTAATTTTACTTTTTTATGTTCAGAGATTCTGTTGACGTAGCCATGAAACCAAATAAATTTTAAGTTATTGTTTTGCATTTTAAACATATTTGAAAATAAAGCATAGCAATTTCAGTAATCTAAACTTGTTTTATTCTTATCTCCAAGATCCTCTTGGAGACAAACCTAAAAAAGACTGATGCAAAATATTTGCGAAATTTTTACTTTTTTCTTACCTTATAGTAGTGGAAAAACGTTTTATCTAATGTTTGCGAAAGAACGGCCAACAATCTTAGCATAGCAAATTACGAAGTTGTTAATGAAAGTCACTGTTTACCATCGATTGTTTCTATGGAAGCTAAATGATATAGTCATCCAATTGATTGAATTTGGCACTGCCATTTATGCGTGTAATAAATTCACCAATATCAAATTTTACGAAAATAGGTAAGAAAAGAACGAAGTTATTAAGAAAAGCTACTGTTCGTGACTTTGCCGTTTGTATGGGAACTGTATCATAGTGGTCCGATCCGACTCGATATACCAGCCTACATGCGAAATTTGAACCCTGTAGCATTAGCGGTCTATGAGGAGTTGGCGTTGATCTAGACGGACGGATGAACCAAGCTGTATTTATAGTAGAAAGGATTATATATGGAATGTATGGTGAATGGAATGAAAAACGTTAATATGCTTCAAAATTTGATTTTAACTTGATGAGTAAAACTTTCCCTTCATAGTGAAAAGAGTCCCATTTCCTGTTACGGTGATAAGATTGCAGGGACGGGGTAAATTGGGTCGTGGCGAAGTTCATATACCCTTACAACCCATAGGTCTTACTTTTGCTTTCCCTACAAAACTTATGACGACAGCTCATTGTGTCCCAAAATACGACTTTGATTAAACTTTACCAGAATTGCAGCTAATTAAGTAAATTTCTTTGTTACCCAGTTTGGTGACCAAAATTACGAACTATCTTTTCGCTCTAAAAGTTTGTTAATAAAGTCGGAAATGCTTAGAAGACTATGGGCTGCACACGTCTGACGTAAATTAATATACCTCTTTTGTATGGGTATCAAAATTGTCACCCAAATGCAATTGATAATCAATTTGAATTGTCAATATTATGATAACAAAGTCCAACTCAGTCCTTGACTACTTTTGTTTTGTGCTTGAAAAGGCTTAAGTCTGGGTAATAAAACCATTTTTTGCTTCAATCGTATAAGTAATAAAAAAAAAAAACGATTGCCGGTTGATCGGACTCCAAAGAAATACTCGTGATTTTTCCAGGTGACAGGGAGAATCTGCCAGGGATTTGCTTCAACAGATTAGATATAGTAAAATGCTGAATAATATGCGAGTAATAGGTATTTCCGATCTCCTGGTAGTCTATTATAGATTAAAATGGGGTTAATTTATGATCTACAGATAGCAAACGGCATTGCACAATAATTCTAAAAATTACATTCACAATTCCCTTTGATTTTTTTCATTATTAAATTAATGCTCTATAAAGATTGCTATTTAAGATCTCTCTCCAATTTTGAAGGGTAATGTACTAGCTTTTCATTCTCATTTTGTTGTCAATTGTAAATTAAAAACTATTCCAGGGTATTTTAATGAATGGAATGAATGTATCTTCATACCCATTTACACTTGATACTATCGCCAATTAATCTTCAGAATATCGCGATAAGATGTTACAGGTGTTAGCCGGTGTGGGATCCACTTAAAGTGGTTTGGTCCCTATATATAGAACTGCATTGGATGATAGAAGGCAGTTGTGTGATTATATTTTAAATAGACACTTAGACATGAATGCTTCGCTGATACCCACCACATACAATGAAAAGGATAATGTGTGGAGTGGAGCTAAACGTGGCTCCATATACAACTATGATACTTCGGTGGGAAGGATCATATTCAATACCATGAAAAATTGGCCCAACAATGTGTGCCAGGTAAATAGTGATTGCGATCTGCTTGCCGATAAAGGAATAAAATAGTGATTTCCTTCAAATTAGATCAACGATATTGATGGCGTATCGGTAACTAATGAGCAAGGAATTACCTGGGCCATTCGCATTGCCCAATACTTGAAAAAGCGAGGATTAAATCACAAGGATGTAATCGGTATTGCTGGCAAGAATACCACTTATGTAATGCCCTTAGGTGTGGCTTGCCTCATGAATGGGACTCCATTTCACGCAGTGAATCCAGTACTTGACGAAGGTTTGTCCACTTTTAGTCCAATGTGAATATTTTATTTGAAAACATATGTATTTCTGGATTAGACACCATTCGCCATGTGTTGTCAATTACTAAACCGAATCTAATATTCTGTGATGGCCAGGAGTACAAGAAGATACATGAAGCTACTGTGGGTTGGCATCCTGAAATTTATACTCTCACAGATCCTATTGAGGGAGTGCCGAAGATTGAGACATTGTTGGATCCCACGACCACTGAGAGATTCTATCAGTAAGTTCTTGGAGAAGTCTAAAATTATATATATATATTATCGTTTAATTCACAGACCGGAACCGTTGAAAAGTGGCGGCGATCAAACTGTGGCCATTCTGTGTTCATCTGGCACCACAGGACTCCCCAAAGCTGTGTGCATCTCCAATAGCATTCTCATACAGGACAGCATGTAAGACTTATATACATATTATCATTTAAACATATCGGTGTTAATGAAAAGATTTGTCGGATTTTCATAGGCTTGTTAACAGCAATACCGTGCTCTTTATATCGAGTAGTTTGGACTGGATCACTGGTCTGTGGGCCTTTGTCTTTAGCACCGTCTTTGGATGCACTCGCATTATCACCAACAAGCCTTTTGCTCCCGAATATTTTGTCCAGTTGGCTCAAAAGTATAAAATCAATTACGCTGTTGTCCCACCCAGACACTTGTCAGCCTTGATCAATTGTCCAGATGCCAAGTCGGAAGCTCTCACCTCCATTTCGATGATGAACTACGGCGGAGGTTTGGTTTCCGCCTCGACACTGCAGAAGGCTCAGGAATTGTGCAAGCAAGCGGTCTTCAACTCCGGATATGGCATGACTGAAGTGGGTGCCATTACGATTAACTTAGGTCTGAGTAACACTTCATCGGCTGGCAGATTAGTGCCAGGCATCAAGATTCGTATTGTGAACGAGGAAGGCAAGAATCTGGCGTACAATGAGGTGGGCGAGATTTATGTTCACACTGGTCAAGCATGGAACGGCTACTATGGCAATCCTGTGGAAACACGTCGCATGCAGGACTTCGAGGGTTGGTTCCACACCGGCGATCTAGGTTACTTCGATGAGCAGAATTTCCTCTATATCGTGGATCGAAAGAAGGAGATCCTTAAGTATCAGGGACTCCACTACTGGCCCACTGAAATAGAGAACGTAATCACGGAACTGCAACAGGTTCAGGACGTTTGTGTCGTGGGTGTCTATGACGAACGAGAGGGAGATGCTGCCGGCGCCTTGGTGGTCAAGACCAAAGGAGCGACACTAAGTGAGAGGGACGTAATTGATCATGTGGCCAAGAGATTGACTGGAATGCAGAAACAACTGCACGCCGGTGTCCGTTTCACGGATAAGTTGCCAGCCAATGTCAATGGCAAAACATTGCGCAAGGCGGCACACGATGTTTTCCTAACCCAAAAGTAAGAGTACCTACTCTTGATTATATTCAGCTAGAAAATTGATATCAAAAATAGAAGAGAAGTAATTACAAGTGCTTTCGAGATGTTTGGACAACTTAAGAGTTCGAAACTTTATATAGACTAGGCTTACTTTGTTATATTGATAAGATTTAATAAAAGTTTTCATGTAAGTGTTTTTGTTTATTAACCAAGAGTAAATAAAATATTGCATAATATATCATCTCTTATCGTTTTGTCATGTCTGATCCTATATTTTAACCTGCACAATAGAATGAAACTTCATATTCAGGTCGGCAAAAAAAATCGAACAAGCAGATAAAGGCATTTTCTATTACAAAGGGAAATCCAAAGTTAACATTTCTAGGAGCAGATAGATAGGCTTTTGCACAACTTTCTGAAATTTATTAGGAAGTAAGACAGATGATCACAGAGTGGAGGTTTATGATGAAAGCTTTAAACTTGTGGAGGCTATTGGTTATACATTTTACATATCCTTTATATACTAATACTACCAAGTTATTGATTTTGTCTTCCGTCTTCTTTAAGGTCCCATTTTTGGCACAGTGTCCGATTTTGTCAACTTGGCACAGAATAACTATAAAATTTTAAATTAAACAATGAACAAATTATCGTTTTAATTTTTAAATATCAAAGAAGCTAACATCGGCTAAGCCGAAGTTTATAAACCCTTGCAGTCCTTGGTAATAATAATTTTACATATTTGTTTTCTGCAACTCAATTCATCAATATACAAACAAAACAATTTTACTCTCTATTTTACAATTTGTTCTTCTTCTTCCCTCATTCCCAAAGCAAAGCAACGCACGCATATATGTACATACAGCAGAGCCCGGCACTCATATCCCCCGGGGGACGAACACGTTCGGCACATCGTATGCGTGTAACCGAACGGCTGCCGAAGTCCTCACACAGAGGATGAGATCTATGTCGCTTTGTTGAGAGGAAACACATGAAAAAATTGATCGCTGCTTTGTTTTCTCTATCTTTTTCTTGCATAAGATTATTTGCTGCACTCGTTTTCTTGATTCGAGGCAGAATTTGATGAAGTTTAATTTTGCGCAGTGTAAAGCAACATACGCATACAAGCAAGTGCACACATACAACTAAACTTTTTTAGCGCTCTCTTTGTGCCGGGCCCTGACATACAGTTCATGTAGCGTTGCGTCTGTGTGTGTATCTGTTGATGACGAAAGATGTAGTAGACAGAAAGCAGCGCTGCCGGCAGAGCTGGGAGCAGAGCCGATTATTATATTGACTGTAACTTGTGTTATATTTATCCGATCACATTCAAATTTTGGGATCTGGGGTTTTTTATCCAATATTATCACATATGTAAATTTCATAGCATACTCCAATTTTTATGAAAATGTTTCTTCTAGTTCTTCTAGAGCTATATGATATAGTGGTCCGATCCCGATGGTTTTCATACTTTATTTTTCCCGGGTAATAAAAAACACCGGAAAAAAATGTCAGCCCGATAGCTCTTAAGACAGCTGAGTAAAACGAATACGCACAGACGGACGGACAGACGGACGGACAGACGGACATGGCTATATCAACTCAGCTTCTCATGCTGATCAAGAATATATATACTTTGTGGGGTCGGAAACGTCTCCTTCTGTGCGTTACAGACATCTGACCAATTTTATAATATCCTCTGCAAGGGTATAATAAAGTATTTTACTTTAGAAAGTTTGAGATTTTATCATTTGAATATTTTTAAATTTAAGTCTTCATAAATTAGATTTTATTTTCCTAAAATTATGCAACAATTTTTAGAAAACAATATCAAAAATTTCATCTAGAAAAAAAATTATTTTAGAAGATTGGTGACTTCTTGATCTATTTGGATACATTTTTATACCCTTGCAAAAAGGGTATATTAATTTTGGTCAAAAGTGTGCAACGCATAGAAGGAAGCATCTCCGACCATATAAAGTATATATATTCTTGATCAGCACGACGAGACGAGTTCAAAAAGCCATGTCCGTCCGTCCGTCCGTCTGGATCAACGCAAACTCCTCCTGGACCGTTAGAGCTACAGAGCTGAAATTTTGCATGTAGGCTTGGATATACAGGCGTTGTATATCTCGGATTCAGCCGGATCGGACCACTATATCATATAGCTCCCATACAAATGACAACGTCACGAACAGTGACCTTTCTCAATAACTTCATTATTTTCTGAGCTATTGTCGTGAAATTTAATATTGGTGAGTTAATTACGCATATAAACAACTATGCCAAATTTGATCAAGATCGGGTGACTGTATCATATAGCTCCCATAGGAACGATCTTTCGAAAGCAGTGACTTTTGTCAATAACTTCGTTACTTTTGACGCGATTGCTTTCAAATTTAACATTTGTTAGTTTAATATATCTGTTAATGACTGTGCCAAATTTGATAAGGATCGGGTAACTATATCATATAGCTCCCATAGGAACGTTTGGTGGAAAACAGTGACTTGTGAAAACAGTGATCAATATCTTCGTTATTTCCTATGCTAGGATTGTAGGCCGTTCTTTCGGAAACATTAGCCTTTTTAGCTTAAACGTTTTTCCACTTTGATTGCTATAGGTAAGGAAAGAGTTACCAAAAATGTTGCAAGGGTATACAAACTTTGACGCGGTCGAAGTTAGCCCCGGCCCTCTGGTTTTGAGTACCCTGTATCTGAAGTAGATAAAAGCAGCCAGAGTCTTGGCTTCCTGGCTTTCTTAATACGTCATTTCAACATATATCACTTTATTTCAACAATCTTTATCTCCTTAATCCATTGTGACAAACTGTAAATACATATGGTTCTTAACAATAAGTGTGATGCAATCTTTTGTAATTTCCGTAATACATGTTAAATTAAACGTCATCTTTTTTCACTTCGCTGATTAGATAAGTCCCATTGAGAAGGCTTTTAACTCAAATAATTATAACCAAGTGTTTGGCTTATTCAAGACTCACCTTTAAATCTACATCGATGTTCTACTAACTATAGCTTCCATGTAACTTTCAGGGTTCTCTGTATTGGTTACAATTTTCTACACTCCGTAATCTGCTCGAAGTCTTATCATTCTTTACTAAAAACATTTATCCCTTTCAACTTTTAGCTCGTATATAGCTCGCCTGCGCCCCACTGTTGTTCAACATCCGCTGCACTACGGCCACCTGTCCGGCATTTGGGGTAATACATATGTTTCTTTTTGGTTCGTGCACTAGAGGAATATGCGAATGCATTGTGGAACTTACTTGTGAAGCTCCAAAACTAGGCAAACTAAAGGTGGTAATCTTATATCCGAAATACGTATACGCCCCCTAGGACGTAGTCCTGATTCTGGCAACTGCTCCGCCATGGGCCACAAAAACAATAACAACTTACGATATTCGGCCAAACTATTTTAAAACTTTTCCGCTTCTACCGTTGATCGCGATGAATTTAATAGTCTTGACTTGTTCTTCAATTTCGTTTTCTAAACACAATAAAACACGTGTCCCACTTATTGCTACTATTTCGCTTGAGATTGTTATTCTTGTTTACAGATAGAAAAAACCAGTATGGGATCCACTTAAAGTGGATAGGTCCCCTATATATAGAAGAGCATTTGGTGATAGAGGGCAGTAGTGTGATAATATTTTATACAGACGGTTAGACATGGCAGCTTCGCTGATACCCACCACATACAATGAACAGGATAATGTCTGGAGTGGAGCTAAACGTGGCTCCATATACAACTATGATACCTCGGTGGGAAGGATCATATTCAATACCATGAAAAATTGGCCCAACAATGTGTGCCAGGTAAATAGAGATTGCGATCGGCAAGCAAAAAGGATTAAATAGTGATTCCCTTCAAATTAGATCAACGACATTGATGGCGTATCGGTAACTAATGAGCAAGGAATTACCTGGGCCATTCGCATTGCCCAATACTTGAAAAAGCGAGGATTAAATCACAAGAATGTAATCGGTATTGCTGGCAAGAATACCACTTATGTAATGCCCTTGGGTGTGGCTTGATCCTGAATGAATGGGACCCCATTTCACGCAGTGAACCCGGTACTTGACGAAGGTTTGTCCACTTTTAGTTGAATGTGAATATTTTATTTGAAAACATATGTATTTCTGTTGGGCTTAGACACCATTCGCCATGTTTTGTCAATTACAAAACCGAGTCTAATATTCTGTGATGGCCAGGAGTACAAGAAGATACATGAAGCTACTGTGGGTTGGCATCCTGAAATTTATACTCTCACAGATCCTATTGAGGGAGTGCCGAAGATTGAGACATTGTTGGATCCCACGACCACTGAGAGATTCTATCAGTAAGTTCTTGGCGAAGTCTAGAATTATATATATTATCGTGTATTGCACAGACCGGAACCGTTGAAGAGTGGCGGCGATCAAACTGTGGCCATTCTGTGTTCATCTGGCACCACTGGACTCCCCAAAGCTGTGTGCATCTCCAATAGCATTCTCATACAGGACAGCATGTAAGACTTATATATAGTATTATCATTTCAACATATCGGTGTTAATGAAAAGATTTGTCGGATTTTCATAGGCTTGTTAACAGCAATACCGTGCTCTTTATATCGAGTAGTTTGGACTGGATCACTGGTCTGTGGGCCTTTGTCTTTAGCACCGTCTTTGGATGCACTCGCATTATCACCAACAAGCCTTTTGCTCCCGAATATTTTGTCCAGTTGGCTCAAAAGTATAAAATCAATTACGCTGTTGTCCCACCCAGACACTTGTCAGCCTTGATCAATTGTCCAGATGCCAAGTCGGAAGCTCTCACCTCCATTTCGATGATGAACTACGGCGGAGGTTTGGTTTCCGCCTCGACCCTGCAGAAGGCTCAGGAATTGTGCAAGCAAGCGGTCTTCAACTCCGGATATGGCATGACTGAAGTGGGTGCCATTACAATTAACTTGGGTCTGAGTAACACTTCATCGGCTGGCAGATTAGTGCCAGGCATCAAGATTCGTATTGTGAACGAGGAAGGCAAGAATCTGGCGTACAATGAGGTGGGCGAGATTTATGTTCACACTGGTCAGGCATGGAACGGCTACTTTGGCAATCCTGTGGAAACACGTCGCATGCAGGACTTCGAGGGTTGGTTCCACACCGGCGATCTGGGTTACTTCGATGAGCAGAATTTCCTCTATATCGTGGATCGAAAGAAGGAGATCCTCAAGTATCAGGGACTCCACTATTGGCCCACTGAAATAGAGAACGTAATCACGGAACTGCAACAGGTTCAGGACGTTTGTGTCGTGGGTGTCTATGACGAACGAGAGGGAGATGCTGCCGGCGCCTTGGTGGTCAAGACCAAAGGAGCGACACTAAGTGAGAAGGACGTAATTGATCATGTGGCCAAGAGATTGACTGGAATGCAGAAACAACTGCACGCCGGTGTCCGTTTCACGGACAAGTTGCCAGCCAATGTCAATGGCAAAACGTTGCGCAAGGCGGCACGCGATGTTTTCCTAACCCAAAAGTAAGAGTACCTACTCTTGATACAAGCAGTGTATTTTATTCAGCTAGACAATTGATATCAAAAATAGAAGAGAAGTAATGACAAGTGCTTTCGACAACTCGTGTTTGGACAACTCAAGAGTTCGAAACTTTATATAGACTAGGCTTACTTCGTTACATTGATAAGATTTTCTTCACTAAGAGGCATATTGGACGATTAATAAAAGTTTTAATGTGAATGTTTTTGTTTATTAACAAAGAGTAATTAAAATATTGCATAATATATCATCTCTTATCGATTTTGTTATATCTGATCCTATATTTTAACCTGCACAATAGAATGAAACTTCATAATCAGGTCGGCAAAATATATCAAACAAGCAGATAAAGGCTTTTTCCATTACATAGGGAATACAAATATTCTTCATCAGATCAGACTGTTGTCTATCCTGTAAAGGAACAACAATATTTTGTTCCACAATATCTAAAGTATTATAAAGTCAAGAAGTTGGCGCGCTAAAGTGTTTTGAAAGTGAGCAAGATTTACATAAATATAAGTATAATTTTCGTCTAATAAATTTGAAGTACTTTGTATTGTTTCAAATGGGAATCCAAAGTTAATATTTCTAGGAGCAGATAGATAGGCTTTTGCACAACTTTCTGAAATTTATTAGGTAGTGAGACAAATGATCACAGAGTGGAAGTTTATGATGAAAGCTTTGAACTTGTGAAGGCTATTGGATATACTTCTTATATACCCTACCCAGAGAAACTAATTGCCCGACAATCATTTACCAAGTTATTGATTTTGACTTCCATCTTGTTTCTCTGGCCTTCTTAATACGTCATTCTAACATATATATTATTATATTTGTACAATCTTTATCTCCTTAAACCATTGTAAATATCGTTCTTAACAATAAGTGTGATGCAATCTTTTGTAGTTACTGAAAACGTATATATTGCGGAAGCGCAATACATGCTAAAACGTCTTCTTTTGCTTTGTTTTCATTGGTGATTAGATAAGTCCATTAAGAGGTCTTTTAACTCAATTAATAATAGATAAGAAAAAGGTTTGAGCCTAATGAACAAACAGCTGTTTGTGGAGGGTTTAGTTTGTTTGTATAACACCTAAGAGGATCCAACTGGATCAGTCCGTGAATCAAGGAACTTACACATTTTAGCTCCTTGGATAAAAGGCTAACGCATTAGCTGAAAGGCTTTTTCTCTCTATTCCAGAGAAACCTTAATGCACAATGGTAACAATTGGAAACGCTATTATCGCAATTCCATCAAGACACAGAAACTTCAAGATTCTTTCGGATGGTTTCACACTGGTGATCTGGAATACTTTGCCCAGCATGATAATCTCTATATTGCAGGGCGAAAGAATATAAATTGAAAGTGCCTGAGGAACGCTTTCGCAATGCTCTTGCAGATATGTTTGTAAGATGTCCACGTAGTTCCTTAAATGCAGATCATATAAAGCAATGTGTAGCCAAAGTTCTTGATGCGAAGTTTAGACAACACCATGATGAAGTACATTTTACCAATTTACTGCCACATTATAACAATGACAAGGTTCTACGCGAATCTGTAAAGGAAACACTGACAAAAGTCCATTTAGATGTAATTTAAAGTTGTCTTAGTTTTAATTTATATTCGATAATTACTATTAAACCCTGAGTTGAATTTAAATGCTGTCTAACAATTAGGTCTAGTTCTACTTTCTACATAAAATCGAAATGAATAGTGCCAAGAAGAAAAGGTGTACGGGGTTAGGTGTTCTTTGACTACCAGCGGCTGTGGCATCAGCTGCAGGAGTTGTCTGCTCCTTGGGGGTAACTTCCATATCCATTTCACTAGGACTAGAACTCGTTGTGGGTGTGTGAGTTATTTGCTTTACACTTCCGGTGCGGACCTCCACCTTGGGCAGAGGGAAGCAATAGACACGTTCAACTTCCACAACAAGAGGTAAGGAGCTGTCCGAGCTTAGAGAAGTCTCCGATACAGTTAGAGGTACGCAAATGGTTGGTTCCTCGGCGGAATTGCGTTCTTCATAGGGTATTCCCACCCGGGTTATATTCAATGGTAGCTGTGGAACTATAGTTTCCGGTATACTCAGTTCACTGTGCATTTGGGCCGAGTTAAGCGAATCCTCGTCGTCGTAATGCATTTCCGCAGCGTTCTCATCTCTCCTGTCGATATTGGGATACATCGATTTATCTGAATCAACAGGTTCTGTGCTGACGGATGAATTGTCCAGAAAATCCTTTGGCCAATTTAACGATACCGCCGCAGTGGACTGTGTGACCTGTATTGTCGGAGCAGCTGCAGGGAAACTGGTACTATCTACTGAAGGTCCTGGTAAGGCCAGTGTGTTATCGTAGCTACGCGAGGGATAGGGATACGGTAAGGGCATCCAATTGTCATCCGTGCTGGAAGATTGATGTTTACGATAATTGGTACCGATTGTTGTTGTTTCCACGGATTCATTGATTTGATTGGCCATGGCTTTCATTAGCGGATCAGTGGCATTCATTTTGAGCACTTCAAACTGAGTCGTTGATGGATTGTTGGATATGCGACGACGTCCATGGGGTCCATGTCCTGGGGTTATTTCCGGTGATCGCTCAAAACTATCACGTCTCGATTGTGAATTGTGATAGGAGCTTGGAGCAAAAGATGTTTTTCCCGCTTCCATTTCCTCCTCACTGGATCTTCGGGGTTGTTGATCGATTTCTTAAAAGATAAATTGAAATTCGTTATATCCACTTTCGACTCTGACTTAATTTCTTCTTACCATCGGTATGCATTCCCATTAGCATGGCTTCCAGGCGTCCATATACCCTCTCTTTGGGCCGTTGCATATCCTTTTCGTCGTCCTCCTCGGGCCGTTGTGGATGATCTGGTTTCCAATTGCCATATACTACGGCATCTTGCCCAGCTTTTGGAGTATTGCTCGTGGAGCTCTGTGGTTCTCGCAATAGAGGAATATGTGTATGAACTGTGGAAGTTGCTGGTAAAGCTCCAAAACTGGGCCAATTCATGGCGGGCGCAGGGGCTGGGCCAGGTGGTAATTGCATATCCGAGATACGTATACGCCCTCTAGGACGTAATCCGGGTCCTGGCAATTGCTGGGCCATGACCATGGGCGACAAAAGCAATAACAACATACGAATTTCGGCCAACATATTTAAATTATTCTTTTTTTTTTTTTAGTTTCGACTATTGAATGCGAAGAATTTAATAGACTCGACTTGACTTGGTCTTCAATTTCGTTTTCTAAACACAATAAAACGCGTGTGCCACTTTTTATTTCTTCTATTTTGCTTGTTGATTGTTATTCTTGTTTACAGTTAGAAAAAAGATGATTTTTGTTGTGTTTTTTCTTCTTCTTTTTATTGTTTAGATATCAATACAGTATTCGCACTCTCGTATCATTTCTTCTCCACTCCACTGTAACCCACTCGACCACTTCAAAACTTCTTCGATGGAGTCTTCTTCCGCACGCGACGACTTCTAAACGGCAACTGATGTTGGGCAAATCAATTTCGCGGACCCAAAGCCGATCTTCCAACTAGACTCAAAAACTCTATGGAGATAGAGGTTTTTTTGTTTTCGGGGAGATTCTTTCTAATCACGAGCCATAGAAATCGCTTATGCTTTGTTAGTTTAATTATGCGCAAAAGAGCGTTGAAAATTTTAATGGCGAATAAACACATTTCTTTTCGGGGTCTGACGCTTTGCTGGTGGTGAAAATGCAGCGGATTGGATGAGTTACGAGGGGGTTCTATATATATATATATATTTGCCCGTTTTCTGCCACAAGAATTCGAAGTCTAGTCTGGCTGGGGGGCTACATTTCACCTAGATGAGTGGCTTCATCCAACGGTTTACCCCAAAAATGTGTGAACCCATTGAGTTTCGAGCTTATGAAATCACTCAAAAGTTATGATATTTGGAAATTTATTTTTTGATCTACTAACCCCCCACACTTTGGTTTTTCCTCATCAAACGAAGAAAACCTGTAGAAAAGGCAATGCAGAAAAAAGAAACACATAATTATGCAACTCGTCAGTCAAGTCTTTTGAAAAGAAAATTTCCATAGAAGCATTGGCAAATATGAAAAATATATATATGGAAAAACTGCAAAGAGACGATAGAGAGAAAAAATGGGGAAAAATGAAAAACTTTAACCATGCATCATGCCTCATGCATCACTTGTTCATTATGATGTGCCTCTTGCTAAGGGGATCAACAAACTGACACATGAGGTAATTTAAGAGCTGTAAGAAAGAAACGAAAAAAATACAAAATTATGAAAAACCGTTGACATGATTTTTGATAATTACAACACGTGCAATAATAGGAAACTTGTTAAATAAATGACATTCCATTATAATCATGCCCTTTAGATTTGGTTCCTTAAAGTTAAGATGTTGGCAAAAATTGTTTTTATTTTTAAATAAATAAATATGTGAAAGTATTAAATGCTCAAGTCTGAATTCCAGTGCAGAGACTCGTGTTGTGATGGGCCCTAAAGGTCCAACAAAAAAAATATATATTTTGCATGATGATTTTATGCCCATTTATCATTCCGTCATCTGAAATGGATGGAAAAGTCATTGAAGTCAGTTTTTTTTGGAAACGTTAGTTTTTCTTTTATTGGTTTGTTTGGTTGTTGTTTTTTTTTTGTTTTATGGTTTTTTGTTTTGTTTTTTTTTTTTGTCTTAACCATAGGTTAACTTTCACACTTGCTAGGGCAAATCTCAAGGTTAGTGAATAGTCCACAATAATAAAAGAAAAGAAATAACTCTTTTTTTTTCCCCTCAAGAGTTCGATAAAAAAAATTCACGCTTCCCGTTCGCTTTCTGTCTCGCTCTCTCTCTTTCTCCCTCTTTCGCTCTCCATTAGCCTTTTCAGCTTGTACTCTACTGATTCTCCAGCAGACCAATATATTGACCATTCTGATTGGCCACCCGACGTTCTTCCAGTTTCTTGGCAAATGCGGGATCCGTCTTGGCCCTTTGTTCTAAACGTTCCTGTTGCAGTTTGATACCCGCATAGATTTGATCCAAACCCTTTTGGATTTCATCGGGAATGGCCGGTGGAGTGGGTATATGATCTCCAGTGGCCCGGAATCCATTCTCATCGGCTGTGTATTGAACATTGACGAGGGTGCCCTCGGGCGATTGATACGAGTATTGGCCATGCTGGACCAATACGCCATTGGGATTCGTTTCGAAATCCTTGAGAAAGCCTGTCTCCTCGTGAATTATGCTATTGCCTGTCTCGTATTCCGTTTTATAGCTGCCATCCTCGCTCTGCTCCTTGTTGTACTTGAGTATGGGTATCCAGGTGCTCGTCTCTCGAAGATCTTCATGACGGTGATGATCGGGTTTCTCATCGCGCGGTATATTATTGGCGCTCAAATGTCCATGTCCGTGATGATGCTGCCCGCTACAAGCGAATACCAGCATCGATACAATCGATAAAATCTGCAAACGGTTCACAACACAATCACATCACATGAAAAACACTTCAGAAGTTTTGCAAACAGACTTACTAGCATTTTCATTTTGCTTTGGCTTTTCAAAAACTATTCAAATTCAATCAGTGTATAGTCGATCGAAGGATCTCACTTCTTCTGCGCGCTTTTAGTCCGTGGTATATTGATCGTTTTGGCTGTGGCAAGTGAAAGCAATTGCACACTGTGCACAGAGCGGCCCTATTTAAGGCTTATATAGTACCCGATCGTTTGCAACAAGTTTGCACTCCTGCACTGCGAATGCGAAGCTTGCAATCTCGTCTAACAATTTGAGAGCCATCATCAAGACAGAGAGCCAAGAGAAAGAGAAACGAAACGCACACCAAGATGCCTATAAAATTCATGGGCCTAGCTCGATCTGAATCAGAGGGGTGAATCCCTCCTTTTCAAAAGAAACTATAACTCATCCAATTTATGTTGAATTCTAGAAGACTTGAGTAACTTTCAGTATCAAGAATGATTAATTACATATTTTACTATTAATTGCAGCTGCTATTGATATTTAAGATGTATTTCTATCTGGATATAGTAAATAGCTAAAATATTCAAAAAATCAATCCATTAACAAGTTTTTTTAGGTTACTTATATTTTAATTTCCTTTCATATTGATTAAGTTTAAACATCGTGTTAATCTGAAACGACTTTACCAAATTAGATGCACTAAAGTAATATACAAAACGAAACAAAAATAGAATAAGTCATTAGAATAAGTTTCTTTTAAGAACAATTGTCGTGTCATATATTCTAATCTTTCATATGTATGATTTATACACAACACTTCATACAGTTCATTTGAATTTAAAGGACAAATATCAAAGAAGCGTAAGGCTATTTTTCATCTCTCTAGAATCCCTATTCAGATATATTTAAACACGAGTTCAAATCTCTTGTATTTATTTATGATGATAAGATTTTGAACATAAATTTTTTTTCTCGATTTGAATAACAGTCTCTATAAAGTGCCAAAATTAGTTCACTGTTTAGAGACTCGTATTTTTTGGTTGTTGAATTTAAATATTTTGCCTTAAAAACTTGTTACAGCTTTTTTAAATGTGCTGCTTACATGAGAAAAGAAGTTTCCATACGAAGTTTTTTACTGAAAAAAAACTGAGAGATTAGTTTGCATACAAATTGACAGACGGACAGACATCGAATATACAGCATATGGAAATTTTAGTGTACTATTCTATACGAAAATGCAAATTTTTAGTGTATTATGGTTTATGTTTATCCCAAGTGAGACAGATATTTAAGTCGCAATATCATTTAACTTGCTTTATAAGTTATTATATTAACCAATCAATCTTAATCAATCTATAGACCCCCTTTTTGGGCTACGCCCATGATTGAACTGCATTTGCTTTAGTTGTTTTTGCTGTCTGCCCAATGTTGAAGCTGTCTGAGCCCAAAACTCTGAATGGTAATTGTTGTTTGTGTATGTAGGTAGACTCACGGGACGACGAGGTGTTTAAAATGTCTTTAAAAAATACTATCTCTCTCGTTTGTTATTCAAATTTTACATAGAGAATGCGAAATGAATATGTAATTCAACTAAAACTTCTACCCAAATTTTTAATAACCCAATTACAACAATTTATTTGGTGTGAGATAATGAGAAGATTTAGAAATACCTGGAATTTAGGCCCTTTAGAGAAGTTTTTGCATATCAAGACTCTGAACTTTTGCTATTTTTTTTTTTTAGCCAATCTTTTTGTTGTTGTGTTGTTATTTTTGTTTTTTTAGGCACAGTAAATAGTCTGTCCGGTCGTTCATCTTCGTAATGCCGTTATTTAGAAACCCAGTAGTGCCAGAACGAGTTTTTCTTGGCTAGGTTGTCGTGGCCAAATGCAGATCGCTCTCGCTCTAGCTACAGCTAACCCTCTCCCTCTCCCTCTCTCTCTCTTTCTCTATCTCTTTGTATCTGCAAAATAGTTTAAAGTTTTGCAAAAGAAGATGCATGGATTTAGTTTTCAATACCCTGTGAAGCATGGTAATAGGGTATATTAATATTGCAGAAATCTTTTTTGATCAGAGTGTGTCAAAGTTTTCATTTTCAATTTTTCTAATGAAAAAAAAACTAAAAAAAAACAATTGAAAAATTGTCGCTTTTCCTGGGGAAGAGGATATATATTTCCACTATATTTGGTACTGAGAATCTAGAAGTCGACTTAATGTAAAAATTTTGTTTTTTTTTGAATTCTTGTAATTGCTACAGCAATGAAGATCTATTGAGGTCAATCAGAAATTGAAATGAAAACTGTTGTAATAGGTAGATGAAGCGTTTTTCTCGCTTCATTGTGTTTTTTTGAAAATGAGGCCAATATTTCTAATTATGTATCTTGGAAAATTAATATTTTTACTAATACCTTTTGTTAGATATGAATAACAAAAACACTTTTCATAGAGTTCAATAACTTTTACAGACCGAGAGATTTACCGGGCCGGCCAAAAAACTCGTGTTGCAGCAACTTTAGAGCCATCAATTTGAAGTGCTCGTCTGCGTTTTCCGCACCCACAAAGTGAGACAAAACTGAAGCGAACCAAGCCTACATTGGGGCAGGTTTATTTTTTATTATTATTATTTTTCTTTTTGCTGCTGTCGTGAGTCACTTTTTTTTTTTGTTTTTGAGTTGTGCAATTTTCCTGGTAACCAGCTCGGCGTCAGCATGAAATGGAAATGAAAACGAAAGCCTTGGCAAGGTTATCACAACTCGCATAAACTGACCTAATTTTTTTCCATCTTAGTTGGTTTTGGCTTACGGAAAATGGGTTTTGGTTTTTGGTCAAAAGATTACAACAACAACATCGAGCAAAAAATGGGAGAAATAACAGCGGTAAATGTCAATTGATTTAGCTGTGGGCTTGTTGTTATTTTGCTGTTCTTATGAGAAACCATTTGACATTTGCTTGGAGTAACTAATGTTAGTGTGTTTGTTAGTGTTACATCTCCATCTTCTTCTCTCATGGACTGGTTTTAGTGCCAACTGTGGGCAGGAGGAGAGGTGGGAGCTTAATCAATTGGCCATAAATTTTAGCTGCTTGACTGAAATGTTGTGAAATTTTCTTGTCATTACTTAGAATCTTCTAGTTGACTCGTAAATTGACATAAATATCACATGAGACATGCGACATGAGATATAGAAATGTGTTTAAAGACTCAGTCAAATCATATCAATAAACAAAGAATAGAGTTAATTCTTTAGAAACGTAATGCTATGTATATTTCTAATCCGTGAGTTCTCATTGGAATGTTTGAAATTGTAAAAGGTTGCAAAAGTTTAAAATTGAAGTCCTTAAATATTGAAATTTCTGTAACTTTAGTCAAAAAACTCCAACTTGTCTCTCTAAAGATAATAAAGCGTGACTCTTAGTTGATTAATTTATAATTTGTAGTTTCCTGCAAGCTGTTGTTTTCATTTTTCATTGCATCTAGCTGTAATTCCCAACTAGTTTTAGCATTACAATGATGGTATAATTTTATAGTTCATAAATTAGCACTAAGAAGACAATAAGCGCATCTTTATATGGTCTAATATATGCTAAATTATAATTTTAAATTGGTCAGTTTCACAGTTCAAACCAAATATATTTAAATATTCATTTATTTTATTATATACCAAAAAAAAGCCGCTTGAGATAAAAGCTGATTAGCATAAAGTATATAAACAAAGAGAACGTCATTCCCATTGATAGATATAGCAACTTTATTTTCCCAAAAATGCATAAGTAAGTTTATATTATATTTTATATTAAATATTAAACGATTCGTCCTTTTCTGACTCCCTCAGACAAACGTCCGGTTAAAGTTGTATTCAAAACAGTTGAAGTTGGTGTAAAGAAATTGAATTCGATTTTAAAATCAGTTTCGGGTAGAAAAGCTGGCAAATTCTCGCCAATGCTGATATTGCGAAAGAAATAAAAACCCTAAACCAGAAGAAAATGTTATTTTCTCAATGAAATTAAGATATATTGGGCACTTACCTTAAGTTGGGGACATTTCATTGGCATATTGCTATGTTTGGCCATACTTTTATATGTAATCGCTATGAACTTATGACGATGTGATCCCTTAAAGAATTGACATACATCAAAACTCACATCGATCAGTTTGTGATATTCGTTAAAGGGCGGTCGTGGCATCGATAAACGAAATGTGGCATTAAAACGATCAAAGTCCTGTGTATACTTCACTTCGGCAGTAATTAAAGATTTGTCGGAATCTAGAATATAACAATTATGAGATTCCACAATCTTTGGATTTCCCAGACACGTAAATGTTTTCCATTCAAGACCTAAGCGTTGCTTAGCCTAAAAATGTTAAAAGAGATTAAACATTTGAACATAGAACGCTTAAAAATGTACGCACCCTGGCAGAATGATTCGGTTTGAAAAGGATCAAAAAATGTATTAAAATCAATAGTAACAGCTGGTATCCCTCCATGTTTTTGATGTCTTAATTTGTTGCTGGTTAAAATCTATATTCGCTTTGACTAATTATAACATTGAAATATATACCTAAAATTTTCATGGCTAATTACATATTTATAGAATTTTTGGTAATTGATTTTTAAATGGAACCACGCAGCGTCTGGTTCTGCTTGAATAACAACAACACAAATTACCTGTAGTTTCTAATGATTTATTTTGCTAGTTTTTAATTTTGTAATATTTTTCCCTTAAGTGTAACATTTAAATAATATTCTTTTATATTAGAGAAAGTCACTTGCACCAATAAATTGCTAACTGGCATAAAAGAGGGTAACACATCTTCTATGTTTATATTTCGATAATAGATGAGACCCTAAAAAGATAACCAAAAATATAATTTAATCGGATAATTATTTGATTTATAAAAAAAAAAACAAACCTTTTTTATGGGGCATTTGCGTGGCTGATTACTGGATTGTATAACAGCCTTGTATATTTTTGTTACCAAGGCGCTTTGGGCCACATCTGCTATGACACGACAACCATCGAAAGTGATATCAAAAAGTTTTCGATAATGAGGAGATGATTTATATTTCGTTGACACCAATGTGTATGTTTCAACCGAACTGAGATCTTCCAGCAAAGTTAGTTCAATACTCAATACCGATCGCCTTGGCTGTATAATCAAACATTTGAAATCGGTCACGTAACTTGGATGTGTATGGCATTCTATGGTATCCCATTTGAGCGAAAGATGTCGATTCTAAGGAACAGGTGGAAAATGGATTTAAGGGAATTTTTGAATATATTCGTCTAACAACAGCAAAACTTACCTCGGCAGCTATCAGAGAACTCAATAGGATTAACAATTTGAACCCTCGGCAGAACTGATACATCACGAGGGTCATTGTTTGATGTTGTCGAATCAAATGTTGCGGGGTAAGTGAATCGTATCAAAAAGTCGTTAGACCCAACGCCCGATATAATTGGTTTAAATGGGTTAAAATTATGCATGCTTAATAAATTTTAAGTTGAATTATATATTTAAGGACGCACATTAAAAACTTTGAAAAATGTTTAAACTGAAATAGTAGTAGTATTTTATTTTAAGTAAATTCAAAAATTTTACTAGTATTTTAGGAACTGTTGTTCTTTTTTCTTTTTAGTTGATAGTTTTAGTTCTTTATCGTAAAGATAAAATTAAAACAAGGTTCGATTACTGAAATTGCTATGCTTTATTTTTAAATATTTTTAAAATACATAACAATGATAATAGATAATTGATTAAGTATTTTGTTTCATGTCTACGTCAACAGAATCTCAGCAAATTTTTCATTCCTAAAATTGGAAAATCAACAGACAAGACTCAAACATGACTAAAAATTATTATATATATTTATGCCATACTTTAAATAATTTAAATTTATAATAAAATACTTGGCCACGGTGGCTTGGTTTAATATTGATTACATATATTCAGCTTAAATTTGCGCCACAAAGTAAAAATTAAATCAATTTACGCGCCTTTGTTATGATTGGGTTGAAGTCTTGGCTGGCTTAGCAAAAACATACACCAAATTGGAAGTGCTAAGGCTAGTCAAAGTGCTAAGGTCCGAGTCAAAGTGCTAAGGGCTGAGTTAAAAACATCGATTATATCCACTATCGATAGTGTAAAGTCGATACTATCGCAAGTGGAAAAACAATCGAGTATCGAAAGCACCATCGGTATTGTTAATTATCGATTAATTTACCAACCCTAAGTCCGACAACAACAAAAAATGACAAGTGTGTTTCTAAATTGATAACTGGCATAAACTATTAAAGTAAATAACAATGCAAAAAAATAGCACATGCTAAATGCACCCCGCCTTCTGACAAGTCAGTACTATGAATTAGTGTCGTTGTTTTAATGTGTGTTGTCTTCGTATCCCAATAAGAACGCCCTGCGAAAAGCAGCCATCTTATTCGCGTGTTGCAAACACTAACAAATATACTTGATAATATCGAAATAATACAAATTCAATTTAATGGTAACAAACTGATATATTTATCTTCTGACATACTTAAAGACATAATATGTGCACTAAGTCTAATCTATTGCAAATAAAAAAAATATAACTTTGCTTTGCGTCTGCGTCTATTGTGAACGGACATTTTCTCGGTCACGTACGCCGTGTTTTGTGTTGTTGTTGCGGTGCTCGGGCTCTGCTGCAGCCAGCCGCAGCAGCAGCAGTTGTTGCAAAAATAATCAAGAAAAAAAAGTGCAAATACACTCAATAAGTGGAATTAGCCATGTAAACCAGATAAAAAAGGCTAAAGGAAAACCAGCGCAAAGTGACAAGAGATAGTTACCATACGCAACGTACAGGAAGAAGGTAAGTTTTCTAAAAAGATTGCAAGAGTTTTCATAATGTACAATGCTTTACTCTAATTGTCTTAAATCCATTTCGCAACAGCGAGAAAAGTTGGTAAATCGATTTTTCAATTTCGGGGGAAAACTAGTTGGCTCTCTTGTCTTTTTTTCCAGTTTTTGTAATGTTTATGCTTCATTGCATTAGTTGGGACAAATTATATTAAGCGTTAATATTACCTACACCTACAAATAGTGTCCCGTACATACATACATACATATGCATATGTACATATATGTAAAAGCAGTGATGTATGTATACACTTCGCTTCCTTCTGGTGAAGCGAAGCTTGAAGGTGTTTTCAGTGGACGCCAATTTAAAACAGGTCGGAGCTAGGATTATTTGCATTTCTTTAATTAAACATGGCTTACCTTAATAATATGCATTTGAAAAAGTCAGCCAGTAATAAAAATTAATTAAAGAAAATTCAATACATACATATGTAAGTCATCACAGAACTTTTTTTTAATTTCAAGATGGTTCTTTCAAAGATCATAATCTTGATAGATGAATTCAAAATTATTAAAAAATTGCAATTATTGGCATAAAACATAAAAAGTACATTAACAAAAGTCTACGTATTCAACATTCTTTTCTTTTACAAAAAAAGAACCGATTGAATGGAATGATTAAAGTTGCAATAGATGAAAAATAAAAAGGATGTGAAAAAAATTCTTAAAAAATTAAGATGATTAGAAAAATCCAGCGCGTTAAGAACAGAGATTTACATATGTTTCGATATAAAAAGATACACAAGCTTACTCTAAACAGCTCGAGAATTTGAAAAATCCTCTCCACAAACGTTCTAGGGTAGGTTTGTAAGTCAGGATAATCTGAATAATATAAGCTTTATAATCGAACAAATTGCATCAACCAAACTTCTCTTGAAAAGAATTTCTCATGGTTAGGAACACCTCTTAAGTAAACGTCACCAAAAATCATGTCGGCCTGTGTAATCATTAGATGATAAGTCCGGTCTATATGGTGGATGGAGCCTGAACAAAGCCGGAACCTCGTTGTTAAGTTGACGAAGTCAATCTATTTTCTATACGATTTTGATGAATAATATCTCATCCGGGGGGGAATTTAATTCACTTTCATAGTTCAACAAAAATAACTCTTTAGAATCAATTGTTACTCTAAAACTCCAACAAGTTGAAATATCAAAAAAAAACCCCATACGAAATTCGAATTTTCAAATTTCATATATACATAGTTTATTTAGTTTTAATAGACCTTCTGTGTTGTCTGTGTTGTCAATATTGTGAATATTAGAAAATGTGTCCCGTTTGAATTGAATTCGGGGCTCTGCACCAGAAAAAAAAAGGCTAATTGCTCTTGAACTTAATAGTTAATGCTAAGCTTAATTTTATGCTAAGCTAAATTTAAATCAAAGTAGCTTTAAAGGCGAACACTTCAGTCGCTCAAATACACATTAATCACAATTAATTAATCAATTTATCAAATCAGTTTGTCGACGGGGGATGAGTTGTTTTTTTTACTACTTCCCATAAGCTGATCCTAATTATTACAAAAATGTTACATCTGCATTTGAATTTTCATTGTTTAGATGTAAAAATAGGACATATTTTTATCATGGGAAAGCGTTCTGTTTCAAAAACTTTTCTGAATCTCTTAGTTTGGGTTTTTAAAAAACTTTCTCACCTTCGTTCCGGATGCACCTCCATGCATCCCCTAATAGTCGTGTGTTAATGACTTCTTCTAAACAAACAAAAGACCCAATAACAAACAAATGTTTGAAAAGTAAATATACTCAACAAAAAATAAAAGGGAATGGAAGTTGTTTGACATGCCCATTTGACGACGCCGGACCGACCCCGGCCCCGGCCCCTTGACTGACAGAGACTGGATGGATAATGAAACTTAACTCTTTCCCAACCGATGCAGGCAGCCAGCACACGGGACAACTGACCTGCGACAAAGACAGAAACACATCTGCTGCCATGTCTGGATCAAAATTTCAAGTCTTAGTCGTTGTCCTACCTGCCTAATGTGCGTGTATTTTGTGTGTGTGTGTGTGTTTTAAAAGGACACCCGAGTTCAATGTACGCCTGCGCAAACATTGTATGTGAGGTTCACAGGGAAAGGGACAAGACAGGGACACCAGAGACAGAATAGACAAGCAGCTGCAGCAAAGAGGCCAAAGTCGTATCCTACCGTCAAGGAAGTTGTGATTTTCTGCGTGATTTTGCACTTCCTTCTTGACGAGACTCGACGAAACGGAAATCTCAAATGTTGTAACAGTTTAAAGCAACTTGTATGTAATCTCGATCGATATGAGCGTTCCTTTTATATGTCATACCGGTTTTTTTTTTTCGTTTTGAGGGCCAAAACAAGTTGCATGGAAAGGAATATGAAACTTTTTCCCTTTTTGTTTTTTTTTTTTTGTCTTTTCTTTTGGGGGGTTGGAGTCCTGTTTCGTGTGATTGGGGCGATCGTACGGGTCGAGATATTAGGTTACAAAGAGGCCTGAGAGAATAATCGAAAAGAAATGCTGGCTAGCCAGCAACATTGTGGGGTCATGTTGGAGAAACAGCTGCCAATTTCGGATTCAAGGATTGAAAAGAGAAAAGTTACTAACGATATAAAACATGTTTCTGAGTTTCTAATTTGACAACTGTTCTCTGACAAACCTTGTGGCATCCATAATCAGAGGGCAGCAACTTCTTCTATCTCTAGCTGAGAGACAATAAAACGGCTTGTGGAGCAGATGCCATTTCCATCTCTCTTTGGCTCGAGCCCAAAAACATTAAGCAACAACAATGAACGATGGAGGAAAGCCGGCCAGATGTTTCCATTTCGTCTAGGAGCACTCGTCAGAATGATCAATGTAACAGCAGGCAGCACCAAGCAGGCAGGCAGTTAGGTCCTTTTCATTTTTGAGCATTCTTGAGCCGGCTGCATTTTTCATTTACCTTTCGGACAGGCAACATCTGTCCGTAGCACATACACACACACGCACACACACACACAACTAATAAGCCAGCTGCTCTCATGGAGTCCTAGGACTGGATTTCTCTGTAGGCTCAACACACACTTATGCAGGTGTTGGGCGTTTGTTGTTTTTTTTTTCGAGAGCTTTTCCTATTTTTCTTTTCGGCTTGCTTTGGACTTTTGCATCGGTTGCCGGGTTAGGGGTATATGTGTTTTTTCCTTTTTCTTTTGTTTGGGGTTGGGGGATGTAGCAAAAAATCAGCTGATTCGTGTTGCGCAATGTTTATAAACAAAGTAACCCTTAGACATGTCTGGGCATATTTTTGGATTCACCACCACCAGCCAGGCAGGCAGGCAGTGAAGAGCAGCTACTACCACCGTCACCGACATCGAGACACCGACCTACATTGGCGCACTGGTCTCTGGGCCAAATGGCGCATGGGGTGGTTCCGCTCACAACACGCACGCATCAGCACATCGTTGTAGGTGCTGCAAGGACGTTTTGGGAAATCCCCAACAAACAACAGAAATCGAGACTGAGACCGAGACCCAGACCCAGACCAACCCCAATTCTCCAGCACCGACGACCACGCACTGGGAGTACTCCACTGCCGACAGTTGGACATGTGTTTTCCCACCACCAAAAGCAACCAACCTGATGATGATGATGATGATGATGGGTTTTGGCATGTGCCGGCATGCCATCCACACAACGTCTTCGTCACAATTTTAGGGGTTTTCCAAAAAAGGAAAAAAACAAACCAAAACCAAAACAGAGTACGCCTTTTTGGTGGTAGTTAGACGCCGCGCGCTCCCATTCATAAAAACATAAACATACCCCCGTATATATTTCATATAGTATATTCCGGGCATACTCCGTATGACTGTTGTTGTTGTTATTGTTTGTCGTTCCTTACACCGACTATTAGGAATACTAGGTGGTGTGTTTAGCACAGATCTCAGGTATATATATCCGTGGTGTTAACAAGTTGACAGAGCAACAGGTCAAACCACCCGCTGTTTTTGGGTGGATTGTCCCGGTCTGGGCCTGAATTGAGTTTCCCAATAGAGGGTAATTAGTAAACTCTTTTCCTTGTCCTACAAGTGCAATGGCATTGACCCAAAAGTGAGTCCTGTTCAAGAATATTGTATGAGGTAATGTTCAATCTGATTTGCTATATATTTTAGAGTAAATTGTGAACCCAGGACCCTAAAGGAACCTTAAATATTAAACATGGATTCTTCCTCTTTGAATAAACTTGAACTTGCGAGTTGTGGCCTCCTTTTTCACATGTGTCAAGAGGAGTAGCTAAGGATTTCCTGCAGGAACTCTACTTAGGCACGCGTCCTCCATATTCAAAATGGCGACAATGGAAAGCATCTTGAACTAAAATCAATGAAGCTTAGTGCGTAGAGTGACCATAAGGAAAACAAAAAAAAAACGCTGACAAGGTGACTCAGAAATGCCAAGAATAAAAAGGAAGAAAAAAACAAAAAAAAAATAAACATTTCGTATTTTAGGCAAATCAAATTCAGTGAAAACAATGGCGGACACGGCGACATGAAAAACGTAAACGAGAATTAATTAGATTGTGGCGGCAGCTGCCAAACTAGCGAGTGAGATAGACTAGAAACAAGGAGGAAAGAGTGAACGAGAGAGAGAGAGAAGAAATAGACCAAGAGAGAGAGAGAGAGAGAGAGAGAGAGTGTGTGTGAGGAAAAGCAGAGTTTGCGCATTTGTGAAAGCCTATAAAATGTTCGTCATGCGCTTTATACAATTCTTCTTTCTGTCATTCTTCTTGTCCTTTCTACCTTCGGCCGCTTCTTCTTCTTCCGTCGTCTTCTCTGCGTTTATCATTTTAATGAACAGCAACAATAAATGGCGGCTTACTGCAACTGTGTAACTGTGGGCGCCAGTTTTCCAAAGTATATGCGCACACACATACACATACATACACCTATACAAAATGTAATGAACGCTAAGCAAAAGCAAAACCAAACAGTTGTGCAATTGAGATAAAGGACAACAAAAGGGAAACTTCAAATAGAATGAAACAACAATTACAAAAAAAAAAGGGGACGCGTGCTTTGCTTTTTCGTTAAAGTCCGTGCACCGTGGTACCAAATTAACGAAAAAAACAGCGTCAGATGCAATCTGAAATGCATTCGAAATGCTCATATGCAGTTAACAAAGCTTTTGGAAAATAATTGTTACGTTTCGCAGTCGATTGATTATCCTTTTTGACGTTTAACATGGTACAAAGTACAAAGTCGACACTATCACTATACACAATTGGCTAAAAGTATTATTATATTGAGCCTGTCTTTTATTGACTTGCCCAATATTGATATACTTTTACCATTTCCGTAACAAAAATGAAAAGTAAACATAAAAATCTACAAATTAGATTATGAATTTAAAGAAAATAAATGTACATCATATATTTTATTTACCGATTCGAAGTTAATAAATAAATACTCAAAGTTTGATTTTCGATTCACCATGCAATTATTTAACACATGTTCCATCCGCCTATCACAAAAAGTTTAAGGCCAAAGTCAACATTTTAAAGTTAAGGTATTAGTACTACTTTATAATTGAAACAAGTAAACAATTATTAAGCCTTTAAAGTACATAAAGGATGAAATTTTCGTAGGAACCATATTGAAATGGAAGAGCTAAACTTATACTAACCCCAAATCAGATAGATAATCACAAAAATGTATAAAACTGTAAAATGTATAAACATGTGAATTTAAAGTTTTGATAATTTAATGCAAAATTGGGTACTTAGTTTCATATCTTTGAACAAATATGTCTTAGAACAAAAGAATTAGAAAGCAAGCAAAGGTCCTCTTAAAGGACAGTATGGACTGAAGCAACAAAAGGCGTAGAAATTTTGCCGAATAGTGATATTAACATATACAATTTATTTTTAAAGCCATTTTTAATTTCTACAATAACGGTAATTGCTCCACTGTAGCAGAGCGAGGCTGTAACGCCAAAGCCTGGGCGCTTAGACTTACAAAAGGATATGCATACATACACACACACACACACAGACACAGAAATATAATAAAAACAAGCAACTGCCAAACCAATGGAACAAAAAAGAATGAAAAAAATAAGCATAAATAATCTAGTTGTTGTTGTAGTTGTCGCAGCTGAGGCAACGAGCGAATTGAAATTTTATGAGAAATTGTATTAGAAAAATGCTTTGTGAATCACACGAGACACAACTCACACACACACACACACACACACATTGATATAGATGCATATAAAAAGGGGACGCACATTATGGCGGTCTCTACGTGCGTTCTTTGACAGCGAGAAGAGGCGGAGCGGCGTATGTGTTCTGTGTGTGTGCCTGTGTGTGTGTATTTTATGAACAAGGACGAGAATAAGCAGAGCAGCAGCGGCTGTGGCTGTGGCAGCAGGACGACGTCATCGTCCATTGCCAGTTGTTGTTGGTTCCTGTTTTCGCTTTTTACCGTTCAGTCAATGACCACATTGTGTATACAATTGTGTGTGTGTGTGTGTGTGTCCTGCCGGAAGTTGAAGCCGCCGCCTGGTCATTCTCGTTGCAAGCTTGGGTTCTCTCATTCTCTCTCGCTCTCTTTGACATTTTCTCCATCTCTCCCTTTTTGGCCATTCGTTATGCTTGAGCTACTTTTGAAAACAAGTTTTCCAATCGCGCAGGATCTCTCGTTCTCTCCTCTTTTAGTACTGGCTCCCCAAGCTACAAAAGCACAAAAAGTGCAGCATTTGCAGTTCGTTTTCTGATATGTATGTATTTTGTTTGTAAATTTTTAGTCCAACAGCGCATACTACTCGTATTCCGTTTGGTCACGCTTTGATCCTGCCGTTCCCCGTCATACATATCATCAACTCCCCCTTTTTATTTTTATTCGTTTTCTTTCCTTCCTTCCTGCCATACTAGGCGTTGCCCAGCTAATGACATGTTGTAAATTATATTCCTCATATTGTTTTTTTTCTTTTTGCCTTGTTAGCAATTAGTTTGGTTTCTTTAAAAAATTGTAAAGGGTTTTTGTATGGTTTTATGGTGCAATAGTACGGGTGATGGTGGTGTGGGAGTAGAAGATCAAATGAACTGAGAATTGTCAAGATCAGCCTTAAAGCCAAACGCAGAAATCCATAGATGGAAAACGTAAAGAACTTAATACAAAAAGAACAAATGTTTTGAATTTAAAAACTTTATTGACATACATAGATGACAACACCGACCGTGTCGTTTATTTTTATAATCACTTTGTAGTCTTATTGGCCAACAGCTATCTTCGGCTTAGTGAAAAAGCTTATACGGATGGATAAGTCCTCGAGGAAATCAGGAAACCTAGTCGGTGGCTCATTGGAGACCTACTAAATCTACAATTCTGTTGTTCTCGAGTTCGAACCCCGACGTAGGTGGAGTTTCCCCCTGATGAAGCAATACTAAAAAGTAGTTCCGTCGGGGATAAAGGAAACGATTGTGGATAACGAATAATTTTTCGAGGAAATCACTTTTATAGTGAGTTTATACGTTTAAGTCCTCAAGGAAATCAGTTTTATAGTGAGTTTATACGGATATGTCTTCGAGGAAATCAGTTTTATTTCAATTGCAAGGACCTAAAGAGTGCATAAACAAATTTTGATGATTCTAGATATAATACTCTCCGATAAATAGGTGTCTAGGATGTTTCAGATCACAAATAAATTTACTCATCCTGTTGAATACATTTTTGGGGGTATTTCATACTACTTTACTCTAGTGAAGACTATATAATTTCACATTGATTGTACAAAAAGAAGAATAAGAAGTTTGAAAAGTATTTTTGAAATGTCAAAGGCTATATATAAGATTTCTGTTGTGTCATTCCCCCCGCTTTTATGTAAAACTGAATATACATAGACACTGAAATTGAGCCATTAGGAAGCCGACTCAATGATTGTCAGTTTCTTCTAAGAATTCTTCATTAAAAATAACATTTTGTGACATGTGGAAACCTTTCAAGTACCAAGTAGTACCTACCAAATATCAAACTCAAGTGGAAGTCCCCGATCGCGATCGCGGCTGAACTTAAATCTAGACTTATCGTGTCGTGTGTTTGAGCCCCTAGATTAACGTATGCCTTAAAATGCTAATGAGTATGCCGCCTGCCGGCTTACAGGATCAATCGTTTCGCTACGTCTAGTTTTTGGCCAATAGCAGAGAACAAAAACATTATTTCGGCTTTTGCGAAAAGCAAAAAAAATTACACACAGAGAAGAGAAATAAAATGAAGTGAAAAGAGGAAAAGGAAAATGCATTGTAGGACAAAGGGACGCAGCCGCTTTTCCTCTTACAATTCTGCATTTTCCACTCCATTATCCTGTCAAACTTGTTTGTGTATATCTCTATCTCGCTCCCGCTCGCTTTATACTAGTTTTCCTTTCACATTATGCTTCGCATTAAAAGGACAACGCTCTCTCAGCTTCTGTGTGTGTGTGTGTGTGTGTGCCGTGTGCCGCCTATGCGAATGTATATGTACTTTTGTTTCGCTCATTTTGCCTGTTCTTGCTTTCGTCCCGTCATTCGTTTGTCTGCTCGTTCGTTCGTTCGTTGCTTTCGTTGTCCTGGCATCAGACTCTGTTCAGTTTACGCTCGCAGCTCCGACAGCTCAGACCATATTGATGGCTCGCGCTCGTCGTGTGTGTTTATAGTTCTTATTAAAATATACATATATATATCTATATTCTATCTATGTATATATAAGACGCCCAACTCCCAAGAAAGAAAAAAACCAAGTCAAAGACTGGAACAGGACAACGACGCCATTTGAATAATGTTGCACGGCAACAACATTTAACCTAACCAAAGAAATTGTTTAAAAAAAATTATATATATAAAAATCGAAAAAGCAAAAAACAAAAAACAAAATTTGTGTCTCATAAAAAAGTGTGCAAAAAGAACAAGAAATGGAAATATTGTTAACAAAAAATAATGTGCAATAACGTACACACACACACACACATACAAGAAATCCATTTGGCCAAAAGGATAATAACAACAATAATCATCAGCCACTCATAGGCCAAAGGACTAAGGATTATAATTAAACAAACCAAAAAAAAAAAAAGAAAAACCCATCGAAGCACACACAACACAAGTGAGTTTAAATTTCGCCTTTTTTATATGCACACACACACACACATACACTATCACACACACACACACACACATGGCTCTCTGTCTCTTTACTCGCTACTCGCCCATATTTGGTTGTGTATTCCCCTTCCCCCTTATATATTTACTATGGGCATATATATATTTGTATATGTATATATCCTACCTTGTCCTCCTGCTCGCCCTCTGTATCTCTCTTTCCCTCTCTCCAGCTGTCTCCGCCCGTTCTTTTTCTCCTCTCTCTCTCTCTCTCTCTCCCTCACTGTCTCTCACCCAACTAGCAAATAGTTTGCGCACTCGTTGTTATCCTTGGTTCTTGCCTCTCAATGTTGCCGTTTGTTTCTGCTCTTGGTTCCTCCATCTCCTCGTCATCGTCATCGCCATCGTCGTCGTCGTCGTCGTCGTCATCATCATCGTCCTCGTCGGGTGGTGGTACAGTTTTCTGCGTAGCAAAATTGCGTAAATTTTTTGTTTCATCTAGTTTGCTCGCATATTTCAAACAACCTTGTCATCCTTTTTTAGTATATTATCCCAAAGACAATGTTGCTAATGATAGAGCTTTAAATACATATCACTTATCAGCTATATATATGTATATATATGGCTAAATTTGTGTAACGGAAGAAAAAAAGGTTTGTGCTGCTTATTGGACATTTTATTTTCTCTATGGGAAATTGAAAAGTTCATATGGTTTGTATGTATGCCATTTTGCTTATACTGAAATTTCACAAGCATTGGCAATAAAAAAAATCATTGAAAAATTTGAAAACAATTGAAAAATCAAAATAATAAAATAAATGTGTATATGGGTTAGCCAATTCTCGTTTTGATCTCTGTCTCTCTCAGTTTTTGGGGCAAGAATATATATAGTTGTTTGTCAATTGGAACTGTTTCATTTTTTTTTATGTTGAACTTATTTTATAAAGTTATACAAACTTTTTTAAGATTATAATTTAAATCAATTTTACATTAATATGATTTAAAAAAACTTAAAGAGGAATGAACAATCTTTATGAATAATAATGTCTTGAATTTTTATCTAATTTTTGGAATATATTTTAAATCAAATATTTATAATAAGTTGATAAAATTATTATTATTTTAATAACTTAATTTTTTTATAAATCTTGCACAGATATTTCTTTTTACACTTTTCTAATATTAATTTAAATGGTAATTTTAGTAAGTTTAATCATTAGCCCACGATCAATGCACCTTTTTGTTAATGTTAATGCCTGCTCCCGGCTGTGTATCTAGGACCTAAAAGTGCATATCCTGCCAGCCTCTAGCTCTGCCCTGCCCTGCCCTGCCTGCCTGCCTGCCTGCTGTTGTCGAAAGGCAATGACGGCGACGACCCATTGGGAATAAAAAGGCGCTCGAAAAGTTGCAGCTGTTCGTCTGTTTTTCTTCTCCTGTGTGTTTGCTTTTGTGTGACTGATCGTGCAACAACAAACGGGGCACGCAGGCAGCAGGCAGACAGGCAAAGAACAAGGGGCACGGCACTAAACAGGGCACGGCATCTGCTCTTGCCTGTGGGATTAACGTGCAATAGTCTGTGGACGAGCAGAAGTTTAATATCTCTTCGTCTGCTTCTTTATCACAGTTCCAGGATCGATTGAATCCCCCCACGAAACGATACACAAGCTAAATAGAAATACTTGAAAACTCTTAATGAAAATGTCTGATATACCACGCATAATGGTCTTTCGACCTACTTGGGAGGAATTCAAAGATTTCCCCAAATACATAGCCTACATGGAATCTCAGGGCGCACACAAGGCCGGACTGGCCAAAGTGGTGCCGCCCGTGGAATGGGTGCCCAGGCGTAGTGGTTATGCTGATCTCGATGCCCTTAATGTAACAATACCGGCGCCAATTTGTCAAGTGGTTACCGGAAAACAGGGCTACTATCAACAAATCAATATACAAAAGAAACCACTGACAGTTAAACAATTTAGCGAATTGGCCAGCACTGAACGCTATGCCACACCCAAGCATTTCGACTATGAAGATCTCGAGAGGAAGTATTGGAAGAATATCACATATGTTGCCCCCATTTATGGGGCTGATGTTAGCGGCAGTATCACCGATCCTGATCAGGATGTAAGTAAACATAATTAAAATGGAAAAAACACCCAGCTAGATTAAGAAAATTCCCAAAAAGAAAACAATTTGAAAGATGATAGAATAGTATTGATTTTTCATTAGTTCGGTTTAACTGGGTGTTTTTTGTTATTAATTTATTGTTGGGAAGGAGTTGGGGGCTGATTGAGTTGTTCTTTGCTCTGTTTCCAGAGTTGGAATATCAATCGTTTGGGCACCATACTGGATTTTGTCAACAAAGACTATAATATACAAATAGATGGAGTAAATACAGCGTATTTGTATTTCGGTATGTGGAAAACCACATTCGCTTGGCACACCGAGGATATGGATTTGTATTCGATAAACTATTTGCATTTCGGTGCACCAAAAACGTGGTATGTGGTGCCACCGGAATATGGTCGTAAATTGGAGAAGGTTGCAAATCAGTATTTTCCGGCCAGTTATAAGAATTGTAATGCATATTTGCGGCATAAGATGACGCTAATATCGCCACAGATACTCAAGCAGAACGATGTGCCGGTTAGCAAGGTAATTTTGCCTTGATCCTTGATATTAAGAGTCAACAATTTAAACGTTAAACGATTGCAGATCACACAGGAGTCGGGCGAGATAATGATAACCTTCCCATTTGGTTATCATGCTGGCTTCAATCATGGCTTCAACTGTGCCGAATCCACAAATTTTGCCATGGAACGCTGGATTGAGTACGGCAAGCGTGCAACGCAATGTACCTGCAGCAATGACATGGTTAAAATCTCGATGGATACATTTGTGAAGCGTTTCCAAAGCGAACGCTATGAGACATGGCTAGAGGGTCGTGATTTGGGACGACATCCCGAGGATCAGTCGAATAGTGTAATGACAGCGGCTCCCCTACCACCGCATCTAGATGTTACGATAAGTGATAAAAAGTAGGTTTTGGGTGCGATAGGTGCTTAGGATAGATGTTTATTGTATTATTCTTAAACTTGTCTACAGAATGAAGAAGCAATGCAATCCAACAAAGGCCAAAAGCTTCAAAGAGCGCAATCCCGATTTGGATTTGGATGAAATCCAACAGAATCCCAATGTGCCCGATGATGTGAAGGCCATGCTAAAGGAGAGCGTTTTAACTCTCAATGACGACGAGGCCGAATATGTTAATGAAGAGGAGGCCATGAGTTTGCAAAGTCCAGCAGACTTTAAGACCAAACAAGAGTTGCTGGAGTACATGGATGATGGCACAGGTGAGGATCTATTAGATGGCAGGTTTAATTCGACAAAAAAATAAAAGAAAGAAACAATCGGTCAATACTTTAATGTTTTTCTTCCCTCTTCTCTCCATGTCTCTCTCGTTCTTTCTCTCTCTCTTGTTCTTTTGCCTTTTTGAATTGAAACAGACGATGACGATGAGGAGGAGGACTTTAAGCGACGTAAACACAAGCGTCGATATGATGCCGACTACGATGATGATTGGATGGCGGCCACCAAACGTAGATCAAATTCTAGTCGTAATGGCAGTCGTGGTCGTAGTCCACGCATCAAAGATGATCGTTCAATATCACCAGCATCCTCCACATCATCAACATCCCGTGGCGGGCGAGGACGTGGCAATAAATCAAACACTGCCACGCCCCGCAAAACGCCCACTAAACGAAAAAAGGATAGTCAAACGGCAACATCCACGTCCACAACCACAATCACCAGCCCATCAGGAGTAACCACAGCAGCTGGCAGTGAAGTTGTAGCCGGAGGTGAGAGCTCAAGCAGCGTCCTAAGCACCACCACAGCATCTTCTACTACTACTACTACTACTACTACTACTACTCCAATTCCAACTCCAACTCCATCATCATCATCATCAACAACAACATTATCATCAACATAATCACACTAATTCCTACATTCCACTCACACCAATCCACAGGTCGTCGTCGTTGCTAAAACAAAAACCAAATAATGTATAAAACAAAACAATTTTCTTTTTGTTGTGCTCTTTCTCTCTCTCTCTCTCTGTCTGTCTCTTTATCTCTGCTAATATTTTGTCCTATTTATTGTTTCCCCTTCTTTTCGTTTTTTTTTTTAATTAAGCCAAAACAAAAAAAAAACTGTTTAGAAAAAAATATATATCTATGTGAATTTGAAAGAAAAGAAACTAACCAAAAACGAAAAGATAAAAAAAAAAAACAAAGAAAAAAATAACGAAAAACTAAAAAACGAACAAAAATGTTTTACTAAAATTCAAGGTGTTGGTTGTTCTCAATTCTGGGGGTTTTTGGTCCACTTTTGCTCGCTTTTATGTCTATGCTTCTTTCGCTTTACTCACTCCACCCGACATTTACTCCCTGCCATTCACCCACCCAACCACCCAAAAAACACTTACCTCTTCCAGCAACAACAACTACAACAAGTAATCCCAGCCATGTGTGTGTATATACAGATTAACACTATTTTCATGATCATCACTTTTCCTTTTTCCCATCATTTTGGTTGTATGCCAACAAGTTATTAAAGTCCGTTTTGATTGCCATTTTACAGATGCCAAAAAGGATCATCAGGCGCTGCAATTTATGCAACAATCGCGTAAATTTGAAGGCAAAATACCAAAACTAAGTCAACAAGTCAACAACAACAACAGTCCAAGACCAACAACACCCACTGCATCAGCAACATCCACCACCACAATCCCAACATCTTCTAGTCAGCAACAAATTGTCTATATCAACATGTTGCCAGCAGCCAATACACTTAACGGCATTCCACAGCAGCAGCAGCAGCAGCCGCAGCCCCAATATACCACCACAAATACAACCAGCACGGATGGCAATGTCTATCAGTTGCAAAACGAAATACTCTGTGATGGTCAACAACAGCAGCAGCAGGCTGGAGGTGCAACAGTTGCTGCAGTTACATATCAAACGGCCAATAGTCCACAGCAACAGCAAAATGTTGCTGGCAGTGTGGCCAATGTTGCCGGTAAGTTTTGACTTTAATTCAATTTATTTATTCACTCGTTTGTGTTTGTTTGTTTATCTCTTATGTTTTGTTTTGTTTTATGTTAAGTTTGTTGTTTGTCTACTTCTCTTTATGTTGTTTGTTTGGATTTTTGTTTGTTGTCCATAATAATCGTTAAAGTAGTTGGTAATTGTAACTAACCAATATATACACATACTTGTATATCTATATGTACTTATTTCACATATATACATATAGGCATATTTTTATAATGTATGTTTATATATATAAATGTTTTCCCCCCCTCTAATTGGCCAAAAGTATTTTCATTCTAATCTCGTTTTTTGTGTTGTATTTGTATTTTTGTCTCTATCATCCATCTCATGCCTCTCATTTTCATCACATAACCACTATTTAGATAATTATTTGTGTTGATTGTTTTAACTAATTACAATTTTTTTTGTTTAATGTTTAATTTCCAACCCCAAAAAAAAAACAATTTTTCTGCGCAAAGAAAAAAAAACAAACCAAATTTAACTTTCTGTTTGTGGTCGGTCTTCCGTTTGCGATGTTAAGAAGTATTAGAAGAAGAAGAAGAAAAACTGATAAGAAGATGAAAAATTTACCATTATCCGCCCTGCCCACCAAAAATTTACTCACAAAAGAAAAAAAAAAAAGCCATAAATCAATACAAATTCAAAAACATTTGTTCAATAATACATTTTTTTTGTAGTCCAACCCAATCAATGCATTTCGAATCCTCCACAATCTATATATATATATAATATATATACACACACAAACATGCAAAACATACAAATATATATGTGTACATATTTACATATATATTTATTATTTCTATAATTTATATCTCTGTCTCCCTATCTCTATATATATCTCTCTCTCTCTGGTTTGTCGTCTCAAGTAAAATAAATAAATGCACAAAACATTTTCAAATTGTTCAAAAAACAACAAAAAAAAAGCATTCGAGAATAGGAGAATAAACGACTTAAAAATTGTTCATTTTATTTAGTTAAACTTTAAGTTGAAATTTTTGTTTTTATTGTTCTTAAGTTAAGTAATTTTAGTTACCCCTCCCCCTCTATCCATCTATCTCTCTTCCTATCTATCTTACTAAATATTTGCTCCTCTTGATTTCTTCTCTCTCTGGCCAATCGACAGAAGAAATTGTTCATAACTTTCGTAAATTTGTTCATATTCAAATATATATTATCTAGTCTATATACAAAAAAACGTATATATTTCTACTATAAAATTTAATTTTGTTAGTTTTTAGTTTCGTTTTGTTGCGATTACTACAAACATTTTACTTAACTTATTATTATTATTATTATTTTTTTTGTATTGTTAAAGAATTTGCCTAGATGTAAGTGAAAACGAAAACACCAACAAAAAGCAATTCACTCAGACTCTTCTATGTTGTTGGTCCCATGTATAGATATATATATATATATACATATATGTACATATATTGGGACCAGTTCTGATTAATCTGTTCAATTATTCTACTATCTGGCCAGTTTTTGCCCTACCTATTATAAAAACGAGTAATTCATTTTTCTTTTGATTTCGCACTACCACAAATATATATATATATATACATATATGTATATGTGTAATTTATGATTTAATTTGATTTGTTTTGAGTGAATTGAATTTGTATTGATTTCATTTAACAATTAATTTCCTGATTAATTTATGCAAATATTACATTCAAACACATCTCTTATATGAACCAAAACAAAAATACCAAACCAAAACCAAAAAAAAAAACCTATGTATTTTGTTGCAAAAAAAATATATAAACAAAAGACAATGTGGTCAAAACTATTAGTTCGTCCTCCATCCTGCATACCAACGGAGGAGTGGATCAGAGCCAACACCAGCAGCAGCAGCAGCAACAGGCACAGCCACAATATCATTACATCACCACAGCCGGCGAAGATGGCCAGACGCCAACGACTATAGTTTTTGAGAACTACAATGGCACAACATTGCCCGCCACAGTGGTAAGTTCGGCTGCCACAGTCACTGCCACGCCAACTACAGTGCCAACGACAACAACAACGACAACAGCTCTTGTCAATACCGATGGAACGATCATCGAGTTCGATGGAAATACGTATGAGGAATATCATGTACTTAAAAGTGAACCCGGCAGTAGTGATTGTCTGAGTAATGGCAGCAGTAATGTGGCTGGGGATATTATCAAGTACGAACCACAGCATGTGGTCGAAGAGGAGCAGGAGGATGATGACGAAGGCGGCGATGAAGGTGCCGGCCTGCAAGTTAAATACGAAGAGCAAAGTCTCGACAACGATCAATATGAAGAGTATCAGGTGATCAAGGCTGAAGTGGAGGCTGAAGCAGCCGAACAGGCCGCCGGTACAATAAGTTATACCATCAGCCACATGACCGAAGAAGTGGCCAGCAATGGGGCGCCACAAGTACTCCCGAAAACGGGAGTTACATCTGCCGCCAAACAGAAGAGAAAGCGCAAAACACGGGTCATTGCCGAGGACGAGCAGGGCGAATATCTGGAGAAGATGAGTGTGCGTGGTCTAGACATAGCCCGCTATGAACACATAATCGATGGTGTGGCCTATTGCCTGGTTTGTGCCAAGAATGACATATTCAAGACATTCAAGAACAAGTACAGCTTCCAGAGGCATGCCTATCTCTTTCACGAGGGTCAGAATCGCAAGATATTCGCCTGCCCCATATGCAATAAGGAGTTTTCGCGTCCGGATAAAATGAAGATGCACAAAAAAGACAAACATGGTGATGTTCCGATGCCGGCATCAGCGAATTCAACGCCACTGAAATCGGATGCAGCGGCAGGAGCGGGTGGACCAGCTGCCAAACGAGCGAGAACCTCAAGAACTCCAAGAGTTCGCAAATCAAAGGCAGCTGCTGATGGATCAACACCGTCGAGTACACCAACCAAGAAGCGTCTGGCTCAAATTGACAGTGTTCTGGATGAAGTGCAAAATGGGGAAATTGGCCAAAATATACAACAACAACAGATTCCTCAAACAATGTCAGTGCCCCAACAGCCTCAACCGCAATCGCAACCCCAACCTCAATCTCAAGCTCAACCTCAACAACTACAGACACTACCCTCGCTGGACTTTAGTGGCATGATTTTGCCTGGCGGAGCCCAATTGGCGTTGGCCAATCCGGGTGCAACGAGTTCCATGGCAGCGTTACAACGTGGAGCTCTAACACCCAACGGTGGTCAGGCCACAGCAGCTCCCACCACAACGTTAATCTATTCCAATCAACTGGAATTGCAACAGGCGCTATTACAACAACAACTTCATGGCCAAAGCATTATGATACAGGATCAGGCTGGTAATCTAGTGCCATTGCAGCTAGATGGAACGCAGACAATATACACGACGGCCGCACCGGCTGCCCCGCCGCCTCAGGTTGCAGTCGCGCAACGTGCACAGCCAGCCACATATCAACAGCAGCCCCAGCAACAACAACAACAGCAGCAGCAGCAACTGGTACAACAACAACAAACTCTCAAGGTGTCGTCTAGTCAGGGCCAAACGGTGCAATCTCAACCACATTACGAACTGGACTCAAATGTGACGTATTTAAGTTCAACATCAGCTGCCACGCCCACAAGTGCCGAACATCAGTCACACCATCAACAACAACAACAGCAGCAGCAACATCCGCACCAACAACAACATGTTATTGGCACAGTGCAAAGCTATCAGATCCTTACACCAGATGGCCTCCAAAGTTTCCAGCCCAAGCTAGAGGCCTCGGAATTGGGTGATTTGTGTCCCTATTCGCAATACACGTTCACCACACATGCCAGCGCTCAGCCAACTTTGAATGCCAATGCTTTGGATGCCCACCAGAGTCAACATCAACAGCAACAGCAACAACAACAACAGCAGCAGCAGCATCATCATCAACAACAACAGCAGCAACATACGCATTTACTGCAACAACAGCAATTCACCACACATAATCCGCATCAGCAATTCATGGAGCTTAAGAATGAGCTGCTCATCAAAAGTACCGCCGATGCCTATACCTTGGATGCCAGTTCAATGTATCACCTGCCCTTCTCGCCCACTTCAATGATAAATGCGGTAAACGATGTCAATACCTCATCGCTGCTGGAGACCAAAGAAATTAGGTAAAAGAACTAAACAACACTCTTTCTCTTGCTCTCTCTCTCTCTCTCTCTCTCTCTCTACTCTATTACACTTGAAATATTTTGATCTTCCCCTTACTATCTCTCTCTATATATATCTAAATTATAATATTCTTATCCTAGTGTAATATGCTCGTTTTTAGATACTATTGCTCTCTCTCTCTCTCTCTATTTCTACCTATCTCTACTTCTGTCTACTTTAATTCTGTCTGTTACTTTGTTGCGTAGTCGACGGCAGCGACTTGCTCCGTTTTCCTTTCAAAAAAAAAACTGTAATTTAGTGTTGAACAGCGCCGTTGTAAATGCTACTAAAACACTTTTGCAACACTTGAGCCGAAGAAAGCCGCAAATTGAACAATACTTAAATAACGGAAATATTACATCAGAGTACATTAAGCATTAACCAATTTTTGGTTATAATTTACATAAGTACTTTAGTTATAATTTTCGTATCTTTTTTGTAATTTTTTTTAAGAACATTATTTTTTTCCTGTAATTTGTATTTATATAGTTTTGTGCATTTATTTATTTACCCTTTAACAACAAAAAAAAAACCAACCAAGTTTTGCACTTTGTATTTTTTGTGTGGCTTATTGTTGCTTTTCTGGTGAACAAAAGAATCAATTAAAAATATTAAAAAAACAAAAATTAAAAATAAAACAGAAAAAATTGCTTCTCTATATTAACCCCGATTCTGTCAAAATTAGTCACTTCTATTTTATCCTCTCGCTTTTTGTTTCGAAAAAAAAAACCAAAACCGATTTTTTTCTCTTTTTTTTCTTTCTTTTTATTCTTCTCTTGTTTTATTTTTATGTACACACAACCAACCCACCAACAACCAATCAATCAAATCAACCCACATATATATATAAACGATATATAATGATATAAACACGATATAGCTACGATATATCAGAAGCCGTGCTATTAGCCCTCTGAAAACATCCAAGCCAACGACCAACAACTGCAGCCAAAGTACAAAAAAAAAAAAAAAGAAATATAATCCCATATAAAGAATGAGCAAAATATTTTAATTTCAATATCAATATAACTGAATATCAAATATAAATGGAATATAATTCAAATAACTTAAAGAAACTGAGAATGAAACTCAAAAACAACGCAAATGGAAAACAAGAATTGACAAACAGAAAATTCCAAATCCCAATAATATTTGTAATTGAATCAAAAGTCATCTCATACAATACTCAATTTCCAATATCCTTGGCTCCATTCCATCCTCATCTCACACACACACACTCACACTCACATACACACACACACACATACATACAGTTCAGCAATTGCAATTCGCTCAAGTTTCTCTTCTTTGTATGACATTTTTGACGTATCCAAAATAATTGAATAAAAGTAAAAAGAAATATAACAAAATATATGCATAACTAAAAAATATTGAAAATATTTGAAAATTGGACTTTTTAGTGCAAGGTATGTGTACGTTTATTGTTTTTTTTTTTTTTCCTCTCGAAATATGCTTTTTTATTTTCTTGTCTTGTGTTGTCTCGTTTTTTTTTTTTTGTGTTTAACATTTTTTTTTTTTAATTTTAATTTTAATGAAATTGGTTCTTTTAATACTGTTGATTTTTTCGTAAAAATTGTTCACACAAAATTTTTTTAGCAATTTTCAATCAAATCAAATTTGATTAATTCATTCATTCATTCGAAGAAACATTCAAGTGTCCCACTCACACATAAATTTCAATAAATCGTTCATGCATAAAAATAACATTATTATAATTTACTAAAACCAACCCATATTAACTTTTAGTTTAAGCAAAAAAACAAAAAAAAAAAAAAAACGAATAACTAACATTTAATGTTAAGTGATTAAGAAAAAGAAAAACAAAATAATTGCTAATCGAAATAATTTTATTTTTTTCTGTTCTTTTTTTCCAATTTCCCGTTGTTTGTGTTTATGTGTTATTTCTTTATGATTTGCACACGAAAACAAAAAAAAAAAAAAACAATCATAAAAAAAAATTAAATAAAACACATCCACATTCATCACATTAACTACAACTACAACAAACAACGATGAATCAGGTTCTTCTGAAATGTTCAAGCGGCCCTACACAAATCCCAAACACACGAGCAACATGAACAACACCACAACCACCACCAACTCCTCCTCTACCACCACCACCAACAACAACAACAAGAACAATAAACACAACAACTACCAATCCTCTAAAGAAGAATCCTGGCAGCAACGCCAAGCGGTTACGAATCGCATTTACTATGAAGAGATCATCTTGAAGCAGAAAAATTCACGCTCTTGTCTTGCCGTCGACTGCAACAACAGCAGCAGCAGCAGCAGTAGTAACAGCAGAAGCAGCAGCAACAGCAGTAGTACAAGTAGCAACAGCAATTGTTATGCCAGCAATGGCAATCGCAATGCGGTCAGTTTTGTTGACACATTTGCCGATTTTGTTACACATAAGACAAGAATAACCAACAAGAACAAAAACAAACCATTGTCCTATGTGCCTAACATAATAACTAATGCAAACGCTCTGTCATCTCTTCCTAATCTTAATAACAACAGCAGCAGCAACAACAACAACAACAACAGCAGCAGCAACAACAACGCCAATTCTTCTGTGATAAACAGCAGCACCATAAACGCCACTACTAATGGCCTCAAACCTTCCAATGCTAAGAAGACACCAGTTATACTATTAGCAGCCAATCGAGGAGCGGCTAAAAAGCAGCAGCAACAACAACAGCTCAATCTCATCAATGGCAATGGCAATGGCAATGTTGTCAAGGCTGCATCATCAGGTGGAGTGACTTTGGTGCGTGTGAATCGTCAGCAACCACAGCAATTATTACAGCAGGCAGAGCAAGAACAGGAACTTCTGGAGGAGGAAACCGAACTTGTTGGCGATTTAGATGAAGATGCCGCCGCATTATGCTCCTTATCTTCATCAACTGCCCAAATTTTGCGTAAATTTCGCATACCAAAGGGAACGGCCCTTACGGCCATGCCCACACCGACACCTTCGCCGCCCTCTGCTGGTGCCCAAATGTCGTCAACACCAGCCGACATGGAGGCAGATACCTATGGGGAGGAGGATGATATTATCGAAGAGCTCAACGAAGATGATCTAGTCGAGGAGATAATTGAGGAAGAGCACGAGGAGCTGAACGAATCATTAGAAATGCCAGAAAATGCCAACGATGGACTGGATTTGAGTAGTCCCCAAGCCGGCAACAATTCCATCGCATTGATGTTGCAACCGCAGGCTCATCCAGTGCCGCCGACCCTGTCAGCGCCGACCTTGTCCGGACCGCCGCCATTGCAATTGCAAACGGTGGCCTCCAATGGTACAGTGACCTGCTTCAATTTGCCTCCAAATACAATATTATTGCAATCGGCTGACGGTAGTATTATAGCTGCAACCCAAGTACCCCATCCCAACAAGGCAGGACAACAGCAATTGATAGCCCTGCCCGATTGGCCGGGTAATGTGGCGGCTTTGGCTGAGCCTTCGCCAACACCAACACCGACGGCTACCACAACAACAACTACGGCTGCTCCACCTACACAAACTCTATTGCTGACAGCCGATGGTACGGCAATACCCATTTTGGCAACGGCACCACACCAGCAGCAGCAACAACAGGCGGCAGCTGCTGCTGCTGCTCAATTGTTTGCCGCGTAGGGTCTAATCGGTGGCCAAATGGGTCGATTTTTGAATAGTGCCACCATAATGCCGACCACCTATTTCTTTTAAGAATCCAAAATGTTGCTCATAAAGCAAAGCTTGTACAATGTGTATATTTTAGCTTTGTCTTGTCGGCAACAAATAATCCAATCTTCCCATTTGAATTATCAGCACAGCAAGATAAAAGAAAATCGACTCATTTGGCCGACCAACTAGAGGGTAAAAACAAAAAAAAAAACAAAAACAATAAAACTAATAATTTAGCCATAGAGAAAGAAGCCAAGCTAAAAACAAAATATTGATATTATGAGTGCTTCAATGTTGGTATGCAAAAAGAATAAAGAAGAAAAAGAATTATTTTTTATATGTAAAAATCGAAAATGCCTATAAAACTTTAACGAGAAAAGCAAATCAAATGTTGTTCAACACCCACACACACACACACACTAAATATAGTGTGTAATGAGTGTTGTTGATGAATCAAAAATGTATGTGTTTATACAATACATTTAAAGGCATTATTAATAAGATAATATATGGTATAAGCAAACTAATCATAGTTAGAGTTAAGACCTTCAAGAGAGAGACACCCAAAAACCAGTTGTAACTATAAAAATGCATATTAACTATATATACATATATATATAGTTCATTGGTCAGCCCAACAGATAAATATGCTTAGAATAATTTAAAACTTTCAATTGAAAGTAAACTACTCTGTACTATTTAGTTATTCTGATTAATTGATCACTACTAAGTATATAACTAACTATATATACATATATGTATCTATGTGCATATATATTTTATGTATATGTATATATAATTTGTTCCTTTCGCAAACTAATTAACGTATTTCAAGTGTTAAGTTCCCTTAAGTTCTCAATATTTTTATTTATTTATTTCTATCTGTCTATTTATCGTACTAAATCCTATCTGTTAATCTCTTTGTTCCCTGAACTTCCCCTATACTTGATTTTTAAACATGTTGTATATTATTTATATATTTATCTCTATATCTCTATATATATTTATATATTAACATATATATTATCTTCAATTTTGTTATGCCATATGCATTAGTTGGTTGCTAAACTAAAAAATATTGGAAGCATAGCACTGAACTAAGTTGTTATTTTAAGAAACATTTATGTATAGGACTAAAGTATTTTTTCATACCACCCCCCAAAAAACTAAGAAATTTAATTAAAATGGAAGACAATGATTCAAAAACTTAAATCTAAACTTAAGTTATAAAAAAAAGAATATATATATATATATAAAAGTGAATCAGCACTTTTCTTGTAAGATAAAACAAAACCTTTGTAAGTTCTAAGTTCTAAAGCATAAACGAAACAAACAAGCAACATAATTTAGTATACATTATGTATAAAAAGAAACCAAAAGTCTATACTATATAATATATATATATATATATTTATTATAAACAATAAAATACAATTTTAAAAATTCAAATTTCATTTATTTGGTCGATTGGTACTACTCTGATTTCTTCTCGACTTCACTGGCTCCATTGCCTGGGCATAGAATTTGATGGCGCCAACATAATCTGTGGACTTTCGTTGATAATTCTCGTAAATAGATATGGAAAACTGATATAATCCCAATGGCATTTGTATGGGCAAATAGCTTTCATCCATGTACACATCACGTGCAAACAAATGACCCTAAAAATCAAGCCGAAACACTAATTATTACACCAATTGGAGCAAATATCTGTATTACCATAAAAGGGCAGGAATGATTAAAATTTGAAAAGCGCTTAACTGACTTCCAAATTATAGTACCATAGGGCAAAAAGTTTCGTCTGGCAATTACATCGCAAATATTGATTGGGACATCAACTAGCCAAGGTTGAAATTTATTGGTATAATCTCTTTTGAAAATCTGCAGTCGTATCTAACAATAAGCAAAACTAATATTCTATATATATGGATCAAAGGTTTCATTATAGCCAACTTACAGAGATATTGTATAAAGTTTCAACAAGATCCACGTCCATATGAGCTGTGGCTTTATTCCAATTGATGGCCTTAACATAGCATGAGGCATTGGCCGAAAATTTTGGAATTGTAAAACATTCAATATTCTTAGTTTTATATATAACTGGTGGGTCACAATTCTGTTGACAATAAGAGGAAAATTCCATTAATGATGTCACAAAGTGTTTGTTTGGAACACCAAGTCTTTACCACTTGCCACGTTATAGCTGAACACAGAATGATTAACACTGACGAGAACATGTCCGCAACTATTAAAAACAATATTATTTTATGCTTTTTCTACATTTCGTATTACCAATTCAACCACGGCAAACACGACAATATGAAAAGCAATTAAAACTTAATATTGAAAATTTCTGTTAGTTAATCTAATACAGTGGGCCGGGTTAACTTCCGCCGAATCGAAGTTTGTATACTCTTGTAAGTTGTTTTTTGTTACCCCTCCCTTATCTATAGCTATTAATTACTTAAAAAGTGTAATGTTCTCGAAAGAACGGCCTACAATTTTAGGCTGAAACAATGCGGAGCATGTGGCCCAGCATTTTATTGTATTTTTATAAGACATCTATCTAATATAGTTATCCGATCTAGTCATTCAATTATTAATTTAACTGACAAATATAAATTTTGGGCCCCACGCGTCAAAAGTAACGAAGTTATTGATACAAGTCACTGTTTTCGACCGATCGCTCCTAATAAGTCGTCGGATCTTGATTGAGTTTGGCACAATATAATGGTAATAAAATTCATGATAAAAGCACAGAAATAAACAAAGTCATTGAGAAAAGTATAGCGGTTTATATGAAAGCTATATTATATAGTGGTCCAATCAGGCTGCATCCGAGATATACAACACGTCAAATATATAGGAGCCCAAAATTTTAGCTCTGTGGCTCTTACGGTCTAACGGACATGGCTATTTGAACTCGTCTCGTTGTGCTGACCAAGAATATATAGGTATACTTTATATGACGAAGATGCTTCCTTCTATGAGTTACACACTTCTGACCAAAATTAATATACCCTTTTTGCAAGAGTATAAAAACAATAACAACTTGCACAAAAACCGTTTTCTTGGCTGCATTTATCCGTTAAATTATATACGGAAATAAGAGCAGGAATTTGTTAAAATCTTTAAGACGCTTTTCAATTTTAAAAAATAACATTTGGAATTTTTGTTGCATAATTATTTTGACGAAATAATGTAAAAGAACCGTTTTCAGATAAACTTTGTTAAGGTACATCCACATCTATTTAGGCCAAGTGACCCATGCGAGGCTTTGAGATGACTCGAAGAAAACAACAAAATATATACTACATACATATGTACATATCTAAATACATTTATCCAGAGGGATGCGCAACATATCTAAAGATGATTGAAACTATTTGAACTAATAAAAATAACTGTAAAACAATGATCATGCGTTTGTAGCTTTTGATGTTAGTTTAAAAACGACGAATTTCCAATTTGCCCCGAACACTTTTTTGTTATTTAAATAATTAGAATCGAATTAAAAACCAATAAGACCAAAAGACGTAATCTGATTTCCTTGCAATTAATTATAAAACAATTGTTTTGTAAGCTTATTTACACAACTCACAATTTGAACTTTACATTTTAATCAGCTCATTTGTTGAAATATATGACAAAGCTTTAACAAATTTACAAATCGTAAACAAATAAAGATAACTAAAATGGTTGTGATGAAACGTATTGAGTAAAAATAATAAAAAGTTGATATATAATAAACAAAATTAATAACAACATTTAGAGGCACACATCCTAGAGGAATGACCCCCAACCAATGTACATGACAGCCAGATTATCCACTTTAGTAGCCTCATTAATTAGATAATTAACCTGTCCCTCGGTGGATAGAGGAATACTGTTGGCCTGCTGACGTGTGACCTAGACGAAAACGAATAAAAATGAAAACGATTAAATAATGAGTGTTGACTATGGAATTGAGTATGCCACTTACATGACCCTGCAAACGATCTGCAATCCGCTGCACATCATTTGTTATCTTGGCCGTGGCTGCGGCCAAACATCTCTGATTACCCAAATCATAGACAAAGGGTCTCAGCATGGACATTAGTGTCTTGGCCTCCTGCTTAAGCAGACGTAATGTGATCTCACAGCATTTCCGAAAGCTGCCTTCCACTCCGAGTGGTCCCATTGCCACAGTCATGTTGTGGGTTAAACGGAATGGAACCACCTCCGGATAGGCCAATGATTCACCCTGATTAAAAAGGCAATTGAAATCGACATGGACTACATCGGCATTATGCTCGTCAATCAATATATTCTCGCCATGCCGATCGCCGAGACCCAATATATAGCCCACCATTGACATAACGGCCGTGGTACGTATGTAAGAATTCCTGGCCTCATACCAACTGTGGGGCGTGGTGAAGCGCTGACGTAGCCACTCCTGAAATACCGGTGGATGCGCTGGTAATAGAACCTTGAGGAAAACTTCTCGTTTTCGTTCGATCGGATCGTGTAGTGGGACGGCATTCTGTTGAAGCATACGAGCCCCCATTCCCTGACCTATCTGGGCATGTAATGAAGTACAGATTCCGCGATATGAATTCAGATTGGGCAGCCATTCGACTAGGCCGCATTCCTCATTGAATGGCAACACGGCATAGGTGCGTATGTGTAGTCGCCTTTGTCTGGCCCGAGCATCCTGATGCAAATATCTTTTCACCAGGCCATCGAATTCCATTAGACGTGCATCACGTCGTAGATCATCCTTTGGCTTGACCAGCACATCATAATTCAGACCATCACTGCAACGGATGGTTAGTTTCTTGGGTTTAGCGGCTGATCGCAAAACTAAAACTTGCTCCTGAAAACCAGAAATATAAATTTGCTGATAGGGAAACCAATTCGAGCCTAACGTGGAGTTTTGTGAGTTGTTGATAGTTGTCGGAGTTGCGTCCGTCGAACTGATGGGCAATGTGGGACGCATGTACTTCTCAAACGGTAGTAATATTTCGGAGAAATCCGGATTACACAACTTGGAGAGACGCTTATCCAAATCACTCAACTGATAGTTGCGATCAAGGGTAACTTCTTTATTGGTCAAACCAATTAGACGTTCAGTTAGGGTGTTAAAATCGGCCAACAGCTTCTGGAACCTGCTAGTTTGTAGTCTCGTCTCTGTTAAAATAAGTTTGGCCCTCTTAATTCTATTGGCTGTGGCCGATTTGAAGTGCGGCAACAACATCCAAAGCGATTGCTGTGGATAATCCTCGATCAGACGTATTATTATAATGCGTAACACACTGAAAACTTCTCCCTGTGGATGACACAGACGACTTAGCATCTGGGAGTAGGCTGTATAAAACATGGCCGAGGGCAGAACCGAACTGCAATTGGTTAACAAGTCATTCATTTTCTTAATGAGTTCGGAATTTGTGGTAGTTTCGGCTGTGTCCAGCCAAAGGCTTATTAAACGCGGCATCGATTGATAGATATGTTCATTGCCATAACGCAAGGATTTGGCATAATAGAGCATCACCTGGAGCAACATATCGTCGTCAGCATGACTGTGGGTCGATGCGTGTGGCTTGTTGCCGCCTGCTGCCGACTGTTTGGCCTCACGTATCTTTTCCAGAAACTGGGCAAACTGCACATGACATCGCTCCGACTGACGTTGCACGGCAATGGCATCACGGAAATATTTCAGTATAGAATCTGCACACAAGTGCATGGATTCGGCATTATAAACGGCCAGTAGGTACTTGCCCTCAAAGTACAATTTACGCTGCTCCGGTGGCAACTGTGTGGCATTCTGATCCTGACGCATTGTGGACAATTGCTCCTCCAGATAGTTTATAGCCATCACTTGGTCACCCTTCTGCCAGAGCAGCTTGGCCCGTTCTAGAAACAGTCCTGTGGGTTGGTATTCCGCCGCTTTAAGTATATACAATTGGGCCCTTTGAAGTTGTCCAGCGTTCCGATTGATTTGGGCACTATTTAACCACAGCTGACCTAGCTCCGTTTGGATGGCGGTATGCAATTGTGGTCTGGATGATAGGCGACGCTGCAATTCTGTCAACAGGTTCCTCCGGAAACTATAAATCGGCTCCAGAACACGAACCTGCGGCTGAAGAACTTGCAACCGAAGCTGCCAATCCTCGAAATAGGCCTTCATTAGGCATTCTTGACGCTGTTCATTGCTCTGCTCCTCCAATTGCAGTTGATCTAACAATCGCTGACTACACTGAAGTTCATAAACTAAATGTAGTTTCACTATTTCATCGTATGCATGGGCATAGGAATGCTGCTGATTGGCCGAACAGCTCCGAAGTTGTTCCAGCACAGAGTGCCTCATGCCATCGAGAAGGGAGTTAAATTGCGAACGACTAGTTAAAGGTTGCCTTAGGGCCAGACAACCCTGGGCACAAAGTGCGGGCCAATTGGGCTTGGCCTGTTCCTCCAGATCTTCATAGCTACCCAGACGCCAGAGTAATTCGGATTTGCATTCACTGAAATATTGCTCTGTAAACTGATCTGACAAACGCTGCCACAGACCGTCGGCTATTAGCAGGGCTGTCTTCGGCGTGTCCATACGTAAATAGGCATCAATAATGGCCCTTATATGATCCGGTTGCAATTCCTCCGTACTGGACAAAAGCTGCTCATAGCATGTGATCATATCCTGTTGTCGTTCGACCAAACGATTCACCAATATCTCCTGGGTAACACTCATGTCGTAGCTACGAACTTGTACAGCTCCTTCCACGGAGTCGGCATCCATTAGTTTTCCGTAAATCTCAATGAGAAAGGTAAACTGTTCCAAAATACGCTTCGCTTTGTCCCCCTCCTCAAGGTAACTTTCCAGGTAGCTCAATGCCCTCGGATACTCGCCACAATTATAGCTTGCCTGGGAGACCAACAATTTTGGAATTGTTTTAAGAAACTCGTAAATTTTCCTATAGTTTGCATCAACAATTTGTGGCGGTTTACCACCTGTACTCCGTCCATGAAGACGTTGCCATTCCCGGAGCCACCGCTGCAAGAAATCTAAAAGTTCGGCACACAATTTACCCGCCAAACGCGGAACGTGACTGGAGTCTTCCTCCCTTTCTTGTTGTTGGTCCGACACTGGCTTAATGCCAGCTGCATATTTCTTCGACTCGAACAGTTTAAATGCGTTATTATGAGAGCCCAGATCCTGCTGGCTTTTTGTCGATACGGAATACTCTTCATTGGCCTGCAAAACGGCAACAAACTCTTCCTGAACGTGCTTCCGCTGCTCTGGCTTGCATTCCAACAGGGCATGAAGAACTATGTAAGGATAAAAGGTGCTCAACATGTTAGCATCTCGTTTAATGCAAGGCTTGTACGAACTAAGTAAGTGCCGCGTTTCGGTGGATTGGATATAGTCAATGAGACGGCTAGCCCAAAGAAATGCCCACTCTTCGTAAGAGTTCTTTGTATAGTGACTCCCAAATATGGGTTGTTCATTGCAGCTGCTCGGCCGCTGGGAACTGGTATAGCAGGAATAAAGCAATGGTTCCATTACCTGGCGCATACGCGAGGGCAGCGACTGCCACAATTGAACTTTCTTCTTCTCCTTGGGCGATATGCCACACACGGCCAGAGTTTCCTGTATAGCCAGCGAGAAGCTATCCACATGCTTCGTCTTCTGTTGAAATTGATAGCCCCGACACAAGGCAGTTAGGGCGAGAATGGTAAACTCCTCGGATAGCACACTCAAGGGCAATTGCTGCGGCTTGGAGAAATTATAATTGGAGGGCAAATAGCTAGCATCAATGGCACCAAGTTCGCCGAGGCATTTGGCAGATGCCATTTGAAGTTGACGATCATCGTGTTGACAGCCTGCAACCAACACATTAACAATCTGTTCAATAAGTGGCTCCATTGGCAATTCATTCAGAATCATACGATTCAGCTGGCCACGTCGTCGACCAAAGAGAGCACCCAGATGTTGTAGGCCATAGATACGAACTTGAAGGCACTCGTCGGTGATGTGTTTGTAAAGGAATTGCAATTGAACTAGCAATTGGGGTGAACTTGACTCGTCCTCCTCCTCTTCTTCGACGACAAAATGCAGGTGGGATGTATGCCGTTTGATGCACTGTCTTATGGCTGGTGACACATTCTCCATGCGTTCCAGAAAATACAAATCCGTGATGAAGTTACCCAACATTGAGGCATTTTTAAGTATAACAAATTCATATAGATCATTTACTTGATCAACAGTCTCTTTATCATTTAGCAGAGGTTGTAAAGTGGCCACTATCCGACCCAGAGATGGACCCAATTCCTGCACATTAACCACATGCAGAAAAATATGCCAAATCTTTAGACAAATCCTCTGCAGACGTGTCTCGTTCAATGTGTGGACAAACGTTAGCATGGCTATAATCTTGAAACGAAACTGGGTAACATGCTGCGAGCCAACCAAACGCATAATCTGGCCCAAGCTATAGAGGGTCTCCTCTTTAAGGGGTTTCTCAAACGAGGGTTCACCCAGACAGCTCTCAAAATGGGTTATTACGCCTAAAAAACGTTCGGCTATAAAAGCAGCAAACTCGGCATTGGCTGACTGACTAGACGTTGGATACTGTTCGCAATTATCCTCTGATGAATGCAGGAGACTTTGAAAAGAACGCATTATAAATGTTGGATCCCGATTAAAGTAGATCAGGAGTTCAGCAACAGTTTGCTGTAATGAAAATGTGAAAATTATAATTATTTAATATATTTTTAAGTCATCTCTTACCTTGACATCGGCATTCATCAGCTGCTGGAGACTGCTTTTGGTGCAGTTGACCACAAAATCAATGCAGCTATTGGCCAATTCTGGAGTCTCTGTGAGATGGACATGTGTATAAATGCGTAAAAATGAAGTGGCAAATAGAGTGGAAATTGGTTTTCTCAATTGTTTTGATATTAGCAACAGAACACCCTTGCAGCGTGGTTCCTTCATGCAATAGGGCAACACCATAGTGGTCAGCAGGCGATGATACTTGCACGTGAATTCCTGAACACATGAAAATCCCAACATTTTCGACAGCTTAAAAGGGGCAAATGGGCAAATTAATATGATTAAATGTTTGTCCATTATTCTTACTTACCGCCTTCAAGGATCTTGTGAATCTCACGCCATCTGATAGGTATACATTCAGTGCCAAACGAACGGCAAGGGCAAGTGCATCTCGTTTATACCAGTTCCACAATGTAACCGTCTGCAGATTATGACGTGCACACATTTCGCTGGCAGCTAGCACAGCTTCTTGCACCACCAGCGAACGAATGTGAACCAGGAAGAAGAATGTCATTTTGAACCAGTGGAATAGCCAGATTTCATTGATGCCCGGATAAGCACAGCCCACAAGTAGTCGGAGTAATTTACGTTGCTCGTTAACGCTTTGCGCTTGCACTGGCTTAGCCAACACTTGTTGAATGCTAGTGAGTACTAGAACAGCCAATTCCTTCATGAATCGGGGTTCCCGCGACGACATCACTGGAACCAGATGCGACATTGTCTGTTCCGAGAGATTTCCGCAACCTTTCTCGGTCAACAGGCGCAGACAAATCTGTGGATCTATGGATTTTAAAGAGTTCAGATGGTGGACAATGTACAAGAAGTCGGGTTGAAACAGCATATCCTCGGCTATCGATTGAAGTGTGGCATTGGTAAAATTAAAATTATGTAAACTCGACTTGTATTTTCCCAGATAACAGCCAGGCAATGCCTCTGGCATTGGACGACACTTGGAGCAGTACCAAAGTAACTGATCCTCGACTCTAAACACATGAATCGTCTCGGACTGTGAGCAGAGAAGTAAACGTAGCACTAGGCAGCGATTTTTTGGATTACTCAAGGTTGGTAAGGCCTTTAAGAGATGAGCAGTCTTTATGTAGCCAGACATATACAGCTGGGGGAGACTATCGAAAAAGGTTTTTACTGTTTCCTCATCTTGTGATGTAAAAAAATTGATATTCTCTTGGGCAAAAAACAATTGTAATTGGGTGTGGGCGCTGGACGGCGTCTCCAGTTTTATGGAACATAAGTGATCCAGCTGCTTATTACGCTGGAGTATTGAAAGTAATTGCTGTTGGGTCTGGGACTTTAGATTCGGGCGTACACAAGAAATTTTCATTAAGAGTGAGCAAATTTCAAAATATTTCTCGGTAAAGTTCAGTCGACTCTTCTGATCCTGCTCGATAATATTTAGGGCATGAAGATTCCAATTGATTTCCGGTGTTAGCACAAGATCAAATTGCAAGGGAAGTTTTATCAGCAAGTCACAATCCATATGATTTGTTTGTTCATCGGCAAAAACCTGTTGCTGACGTTGTTGCAATAGTAGCATTTCCAATTGCTTCAGGGCTCTAAGTATGGATAGCATTTGATCAAGCTCCACAGGAGATAAGCTATCTATTTTCTGAAAAAGGGTATTCAGAGATTTTGTGAGAGTGCAAAGAATGTTGGATCTCATTTCAGTTTGTTTGGCTGCCACGCAGGACAGTACAGGCATCAATTGAACGGGAAAGATTCGCCATTTGCTCATCACCAGATGCTGCAATGCATCCAGAGAGCCTACGAGTTCATCATCCGTTGGTTTTTGCAAATAGTTGGCCAAGTTTTCAACCAACTCGGATTTGTCCATACTCAAAGGTAATGACAGAATCTCATTTAGCAAATCGTGGCCCAAATCCAAAGTCTGTTTACCAGGTAATCGCATAACCAAGAGAAGATTCTTGGTTAAGACCACCAAATTTTGTATCTCCAATTGGTTTATTAAACGGACTTCTAGCCATTTGGGCACCATTGACCACATCATAGTTACCGCCTTTAAAGATAACTGGGCGTAGTGAGAAACATCTGCATTTAAATGCCAGCTGGAGACGGATTGCATTCTGAGGACTTCGTGGCAATAATTCATGCTACTCAACTTGGTCTCCACATCGCACTCTTTAAGGATGAGCAAAGCCTGTTGCAGACTGCCGGCAAAAATACCAGCATGAGTGGCATGCCCAATGCCATGGGCATGCTGCAGAATGGTCAACATATTTCTGGCGTATCCATCAATTTGATCTAATCTTACATGGATTTCCTTATGACTACACTGCGAGTCAAACTCTTGCAAAAGGCTTACTTCGCAGGCAAAGATCCGCAAGATCAGCGTCTGCTCATTGCTCTGTTCCGGGGCATCCTTCGAGAATTGTAATTCAGTCAATTGCTCGTAAATCACCTGTAGAACATCTATATAAGCCAGCACTATACGCTCGAAAAGTTTTGAATGATTTGACCAGCATGAGCTGATAAGTTTCTTTTGCAGCTCGATGCACTGACTGTCAGGGAAGAATAAAGACATGTAGTGTGGTGCATCAGAGTACATTAAATCCCCCATTACCTGACATCTGAACCGGCATTATTATTGAGGATGCACTGGGCCAATTTATTGAGCAGCCACAGCAGAAATGTGTCTTGGAATTTGCAGTTAAACTCAGAGCCACTGATTAGACTGGCCTCTTGGCATAATATTTCATCTATTACATTGAAAACTTCCTCCAAATTGCCACCAATTTCACTTCTATTGACCACGTTATATAGGATCTTCCACATTTCCTTACGGCGCGTCATTTTCGTGTCTTTTTGGCCTATTCAAATCAACAACAACAACGAGGGCTGCATTGGTTAAAAGCAGTGTTGTAAAGTTCAAAAATTCGTGTTCGAAATGATAAGAACATATCGCTCTGCCAGCTGTTGAACTACTAACAGCTGATTATATCCGTTACGAATTGCTATAAAATTAAACTCTGCAGCTTTTAATTTACAGGCCACGGGCGAGCAATTTTTAAGAAATAGAATAAAAACACCTTTGAAATAAAACACTGCCCATCTCATATATGTACGTATTCATATAATTCAAGGATTCTGGTGAAGACATCCTCCATTAAACATTAACAAAACTAATAACTAACAAATTGGAAACTGATTCCTCTAGCATAGGATATCAAGTAGATTATCAATCACTGATTCTGGCATATACGACAGCTGTACGGGATGGCGCATACACTTCAATAAAATTCGAACGACCAGCATAACCTTCAGGATTCGAATGATGCTTGCCTTGAGTATCAATGCGATTGTGGCCACCGAAAAGTGGATCATCCGATGAGAGAACCGCCTGGTAGGTACCGGCCCAATTGGTGCCGACGCGGTAGCCGGTGAAACTCTGTTGCGGATGGAAATTGAAAACGAAAACCAAGCCGGCACGCTCGAAAGCAATTATTTTGTCACCCTCATGCTTCCAGCTAACATAGGCGGGTCCGGAATGCAGCCAACCGAAACGTTCCTCTAGTTGATTCATGGCACGATCGAATTCGTTAAGATACTTGTACTTCAGCAGTTCATCATCGACGAGATTCCATTGACGACGGGCATAATGGTAAGAGTCGTTATTGCCCACACGTGGGAAATCAAGCCACTCGGGATGCCCAAATTCGTTACCCATGAAGTTCAAGTACGCCTCTCCACCCAACGCATGCGTGATCAAACGTATGATTTTATGTAGGGCTATACCGCGATCTATAATCAGCGTGGAGTCCGAAAGCGTTGACATATGTGTGTACATTTCCTTATCCATTAGCCAGAATGCAATGGTTTTGTCTCCCACCAGAGCTTGATCATGGGATTCGGCATAGGCCACCGTGTTCTCCATCCAGCGGCGATTTGTAAGAGTGTGCACTACGTTACCCATATTCCACTCATCGTCGGATTGTTCCTTTAACAATTCAATCCATTTGTCAGGGATTGCCATGCCCAGGCGATAGTCGAAACCGATTCCGCCTTCAGAGACGGGGCGGCACAGAGTGGGCATGCCGGAAACGTCCTCGGCTATAGTTATAATCTCCGGATCGAGGGTATGCAGCAAATGATTGGCCAAACCCAAGTAATTAAGAGAATCCGTATCCACATTAAGGCCAAAGTATTCATTATAATCACCACTGAATCCCTCGCCAATTCCACGTGAATGGTACAGCATAGAGGTGACACCATCAAAGCGATAACCATCGAAATTGTACTCGTCGTGCCACCAACGCAGATTGGACAACAGGAAGCGCAACACCTCATACTCCATATAGTTAAAAAGTCTGCTGTCCCACAGCGAATGTTCTCCCTTTGGACCATCGTGAAAGAAGCAGCTATTGGTCCCATCAAACTGGTTCAAACCGTCCTGGACATTCTTGGAAGCATGCGAGTGCACCACATCCAACAAAACATACAGACCATTTGCGTGGGCCACATCGATCATGCGTTTAAGTTGCTCCGGATTGCCACAACGGCTGGAGGCAGCATAGAAACTGGTCACCTGATAGCCAAAGCTGGCGTAATAGGCATGCTCCATAATGGCCATAACTTGGATACAATTGTAGCCCTGTTTCTTGATGCGCGGCACTATACGATCGGCAAACTCATCATAGGTGCCCACTCGAGGCTCCTGCGACGCTATTCCCACATGGCACTCATAGATTCTCAACGACTTAGGCCTGGCCGGACGTTTGTGCTGAGGTTGATAGCGTTCTGCAACTGGCGGTTGCCAAACATATTGTTTGTAGTTCACGCCCTGATTAGCCTCCTTTGGTGGCTGGACCACATATTTAGCCCATGGCGATAGACGGTCCAGAAGTTGCCCGGATTGATTGCGTATGATCACCTTAATTTCACTGAGATGCTTAATTGGGGGACTTCCATCTGCATTAGCGGGCAAATGCAATTCCCACTTGCCATAGTCCAGTTTCTTAAAAGGATGTGCCTCCCAGTGCCAGTTATCTATGAAGTGGATTTATAAATTAATGAATTGATAAAAGATTTCTTTAAACTACTTACTAAAATCTCCCGTTAGATAAACATCTCTGGCTCCGGGAGCCCATTCGCGGGCAATAACCGAATTATCCGGCTGAAAATGTAAACCGTAATATTTGTATGCCTGTGAGAATTGGTCCAGGCCTCCCTCGCTGTCCTTGATCTTGCCAAGCCAATCCTGAAGAACGCCATGACTGCAATGGATGAAAGTCAAAGGTTGTCAAGACATCTTTGGTTATTTATAGAAAATCCGGAAGGAGACATGCTCCAAACACGCCGGCAACACGCAAAATATCAGAGATACATAAATAAAAATTAGTTGAATCAAGCATACACACACACACGCACACACACCCACACATTCACAGTCAAGGCAAACACGCAGGGCGACCTTCACTTGACATTGCGAACAAAGTTTTTCCAACTGAATTGCATTTGTTGCTCGCCTAACGCTGCCGCCCAATTCCACCCAGGCCAACTGATATGACTATGCACCGTCGCTGGACAAGTTATGCTTATCAATTGCCGAAGCCAACCTTGAACTCGTCTGATCTCTCCGCCGTATTAACTTCAATGGCTTCTTTCTTTACTTACCGCCTGCGTATCTCACGTTCAAAAGGCTTCAGGTAACCATCTTGTTCAAAAAGTTTGGCTATATCCTTAACTTCCACTTGCATGGCATCACGACCACCCATGATGGATGCAACGAATCAGGAAAATAAATATAAAAACAGGAGAATGACCAATTACCGCCGGCTATGCCAGCAAAAAAACAACTGATTATATTTTCAGCTGCAGTCCAAGCGCCCGAGCTTCGAGAGAGCTTTCGATGAGAACAGCTGATTTGCTAAATTATCTTTTGGCCTGCCGGTTCGCGTATATAAACAACAGCATAATGGAGCCTTGCCGCCTCTCCCACCGCCATTGCCATCGCCACCATCCATTGCTCCATTAAATCTTTCCCTTGGCTACATGTTTTTGTCGCCAAATGATTTGGGAATCGAACACAACCAAAGCAGAGGCAGTGATAAGAGAACTTACCTAGTAGAATGCTAATTGCCCTTGATTGGCTGACCTGATTGTTAACCTTTTTTGGGAACCTGTCGACGAAGCGCTAAGTGCATGTCCATTATGTAAAATTTACTTTTTAATAAACAATGCCTCTATTTAATACCCTAACTCACTTATTGCAACACTTTATATACGAACGAAATAAGTTATTGATGTAAAAATGTACTATTATTTCTATACATATGTATATAGATGTGTTTTTCAGCCTTATGTATATGTATGATAATTGAACATGATTGGTTGATCTTTTAGATTTTTGTAGAGCAAACAATTATCGATTAAGCTGATTATGCATTACATGTTGTTTGTCCTTTAGAAAGTCACTTGAAGTAACAAGATTCTATACCAAGATTATCTTAATTATTATGTTTTAAAATTTTATTGAAAACTATAAGGCAATGTTTGGTCTTAATGAACCCATATGCGATTGCTAGCTAGGTAACAGGTTATTTATAGTTTAATTACAATATTTTCATACTGTACTTGTACATACGTCAACTTAAGACTAATAAACAAAGGACAATGTCAATGTAGCTTAAAGAACTGCACTGGAAACACTTTCGATAATCTCGAAAGCCGTGGCAATGTCAGCTTCATCCAAATGACGATTGATGGCAATCCTGAGACTCGGACGCACCGGCTTACGCTCTCTATTCTGTAAATAGGCAGCTTGCACAACAGCCACACCACGAGCAATGCACTAGAAATATAAATTCAGACGAAAAGGATCAGCTATAGTTATATTTTATAACGAATCCAACTTTACCTTATTGGACACCTCGGCAAGGAGTTTTTGTTCCGTATCGAATTTATCACTTGACTGGGCCAAGAACAAATGTTTTACGGGGGACAGTTCGTTGCCAGAAAGGCGCAACTTGGTGAATTTGGAAAATTGCTGATGCAACAGTTTTGATTTGGTTTGAAGCTGCTCAAAGATTTGAGGATTGCGTTCAAAGCGATCAAGGGCTGAAATCGCTGCCTGGGTAAGCATGGGAGGAAGCGAAGCCGAAAATATATAGCCCAGACCAGAGAGACGTTGATGCTCGGCAATAAAATGCGAGCCCACGCAGAAACCACCAATGGTGGCCATTGAACCCTCCATGCCAGAAGATATCAAGTCGATTTCATCCCGCTAAAAGGAAAATTAATATGTTAACAAATCGAATAAATATGAAAAAGACATTTATAACTTACACTAATATTAAAGTGTTCTGTTACACCACGACCTCCTTTGCCCAGAGTTCCAAACGAGATGCTTTCATCCAGGAAAATACGCAGTTTGTATTTGTTGCGTAGGGCTACTAGTTCGGGAAGTGGACAAATCTCTCCAGTATTCATGTAGATACCCTCAGCAACCAAAAAGCGGCGAGTCTTAAGGGCTTTTTTCGGATTCTTTTTATCGCGTGCTTCCTGCTCCGTCAGCAGACGCTCCAAGTCCTTGACATTGTTGTGCTTGTAGAACACAATTGTACTACGAGAGGCATCCAAACCCTTTTGTATGGCAAAGTTCACAGCTTCATCACTAAAAGCAAATCAATATTACACATAATCTACGCCAATCTTGAGCTTTACTTACACAAAGATTAGGTCACCACGTTTGGCGTAGGCGGGAATGGCACTGGCCACTGTGGAGAAGCCATACGAGTACACAATAGCTTCCTCCAAGCCCATAAACTTGGCCAAACGATCTTCCAAATCCAAATGAACATCCATTGTGCCATAAAATCCACGTGGACCACATGATCCTACACCATATTTGCGCAGCGACTTGCAAGCCTCATCTATAATCTCTTCATCTTCCAAGAATCCCAAATAGTTGTGCGATCCCAAGTTGAGGCACTCATGCCCATCGACTTTAATGTGCTTGCCGGCCACAGATTGCACCACATGATTGTGAAGCAATGGGTGCTCGGGATCTGTGTCAGGTACCAACACTTCTGGCTCATATTTCTCAATTAGATAGTCCTCCTGTTCCTTGGTGAATCGGCGACGTCCACCACCACGTTTGTGCAAAAGTAGCCATACGACGGTGACGAGAAGAAAACTTTCCAAAACCAAAGCAAAAGTAGGCGTCTAAAAAGGTGTGATACAGAGCAGTGCTTTGGGTGTGACATTTACAATTGTATTATGTAGGTACTTACATTGCGAAAGATGCCACCAATTTCGTTGATCAATTGTATAGCCACCATTTTTGTTCGAGTTAGTAATGCTCCAACTTTTCTGCGAAAAATCAATGGAAATCGTATAGAGATTACGTTGTTGTTCTAATTGCTGTTCGTGCATGTGTCATGCAAAAACAAATGAGCGTTCCTCTTATCATAGGCCAGTCATAAAATCGCTTTGGATACGAAATGCACGTACATATAAAAGGTATGAAAACGTGAAAACGACAAACAGAAACACCGCCTACACCTCAATTGTTTGTTGTTGTTGTTTTTTCGGCTTCTAATGAAACCGCTGATCTGGCAACACTGGCAACCCCCACCAGAGGTGCCAGTAGCCAAGCACTAAAAGATAAAAAATGCGTTAGATTTATAAAAATTTAACAAAACAGCTTTTCACAGCTCGAACATATAAATTCGTAGGCTAAAAATTCAAAGAAATTTAAATCAAAGTCTTTTTTTTCGATATATATCTGTGGTCTAAAACATTTATATGTTACTCACATAATTAGTTCAGATTGGCTAAATTTATTTAATATCAATAATATCTTAATTGACTTGTTTTTAAAATTTAAATCAAATATATGGGCCATCTTAAACTTGACGTTGTGATTTTATACCTTTAAAAGTCTAACGATATCAATGAGAAAGAAAATTATACATATATTAAAGAAATTCCATCTTCGATAAAGCATATAGAGGTTGAATACGCCCTGTTGTCACAGATATAGAAAGAATTCTATTGTTCTAATCCTTTTTAAATTAAAATTAATGGAAAAGCATTAATATTAATAAGTTCTTATAGAGCCTTGGTCAATTTTTGAAGTGGTATTATAGTCCATTTCAAATTTCTTGCATAATTGTAGCCTACACATCACGTCAAATGTGTCAAAATTAACATTAACCAATCCCTAACTTGTATATCACAAGTGGCTTAGGTATCAAGTGACAGCTGCGATATGAAAATTAGCACTCCACAGTTCCCACAATTAGTTACCAAGCACTAATGTTCAATAATTCACTTCCGCACTTGTATCAAAGAGGTTCCTGTGATCCTTGTTTTAACTAACCCGCTAAATTTTTTTTTACTTACTTCACACTTTAGTGTTCAACTAACAACTAAATTTCCGAATTGTCGAATGCCCCGTTAGCTGTTAGCCATCATCAATGAATTGTTGTTATCTTCAAAAGGCCAAAACCAAATACAAAAAAAATGAAATGAAATGTAAATGCGGCGACCTAATCTAGAAATTCGAGTGGATTGGCGCACAGATTTGGATTTGGATTTTGGAACTCCGTTGACATCTTGTCAAGCGATTTGACATAATCTTTAAAACACTTCCGCTTTCCCCATTGAAAAGACACCATTAGGTATGGTTTTTTTTTTTATTTTATAGAGATTTATTTGTTAAATTTTCTGTCTCATACGCGTTTTTGTCTTCCAAATATGGTTTTGTGGTTTCTCGTAGGTATAAAAAAAATAAAACAATAATAAAACGTTAAAAACAAATTGTACTGTCCTAGATACGTTATTATGTATGCCAAAAACGAAAATGAGGAAAATGGAAAATCAGTAAAAGCAAAGTTTATTCAATTGCTTGTTGGTTGTTGATTGGTTTCGATTTTCTTTTGAATGGGCATCTCTCAATATCCACTCAGATCGAAAAATCGAAAGAAAAAATGTACAATTTTAAATTATAAATGAATATAACTTTCTTTTAAATTGTTTCTCGCAAGAATGGTTGGTTGGTTAAAGGTTACAAATATAGTTTCTCTGTTCACTTTCGCCGCTGGTAGGAAGGGGCGATGTGCCCACAGATGCTTAAAACTGGCTAAACTAAATTTACGTTTTTCTCGGGTTGTGTGTTTGTCGTTTAAAAACTAACATTTTTAAGTGTACTTCTGTGTATTTTTGTGTGTTGAAATGAAGTTGTTTTGCATCCCCTTGTGATTGTGGTGCTGTGGTTTTTGCTGTTTTTGTTATACTTTGTTTTCTTCTTGATTTCTTTGGGTGGGGGGTTACCCGTTTTGTCATCTACTTTTTATCGGCGCCCGCATTGGATTGTGAGGAGTATGAATATTGAGACCAATAATGATTGGAGGCATTACTATCATTATTACTGCCAGTGCCAGCACCTGAAGTGATGCCACCACCGCTTGCATTATTGGCCGCTGCTCCGCCAGCTCCTTGCTGTTGCTGTTGTTGCTATGAAAAAGGAAAAGCATCGTTAATTAATTGTGTTTTCGATTGTACAGAATGGAAATGAATGAATTTTACCTGCCACCAGGACATCCACTGTTGTTGTTGTTGTGGATCAGCATTTTGCCAGGCTTGCTGGTTGCCATAACCTGTTAATTACGGAAATTCAAATTAATCCAACATTAATTTATTATTATATTACACTTACTACTTACCTTGCATTTGATTATATCCCCAATAGGGTTGCTGGCCTGCGGTCTGTTGTTGTTGGTACTGTTGTGGCTGTTGTTGTTGCTGCCAGACGCCCGCTTGTTGTTGATGTTGTGGCGTTTGTTGTTGTTGTTGGTGCTGGGCATATGTGCTCCATTTGCCACTAAGCGAAGACTGCAAAAGATACTTTTGGATAAAACAAAAAATCCTCTTTGAAAATGGGACATTTTCCTCACCTTGCCACCTGAAGTCGATCCGCTTGACTGCTGCTGCTGCTTGTATTGTTGATCGTAGCCGCCACCGCCAGCAGATTGGGCTGCATTGTTGCCGTATTTGGGCAGGGTTTGGGCAGCTGACCGCTCATAGCCACCGCGACTATCTTCTTTGATGTCGCGGTGGCCAGGCCGAAAATCCCGTTGTTGATGCTGGCCTCCACCTCCAGAGCGATAGCTGCTTTGGCTGTTGCCCCGATTTCGATCGTTACTGCTACCGCCGCCACCCATACGGTTGTTGCGATCATTACCACGGTCTCGATCGCGGTAGTCCCGAGAGCTGCCATAACCACGGTCATCGTAGCCACTGCGACGGTTGTTTTGCATCCAATTTTGTTGGCCACCACTGCCTCCTCCGCCACCGCCATTGCCACCATAGTTACGGTTACGATTATCATAACCACGGCCACCACCAGCGCCGCCGCCGCCGCCACCTCCATAACCACGATCATCATAGCCACTTCGTCGATTATTTTGCATCCAATTTTGTTGGCCGCCGCCACCACCACCGCCGCTGCCACCACCATAGCCACGATTGCGATTGTCATAGCCACGACCGCCGCCGCCTCCGCCGCCACCTCCACTATTGCTGGAGTAGCCACCGCCGCCGCGTCTGGAATCGTTCCAACGACTGTCATGACGTTGTCCACCGCCTCCGCCGCCGCCACCTCCTCCATAATCACGTCGGCGGTCATCACCATAGCGATTATTGCGATTACGATCATCGCGACGATAGTTATCGCGACCTCCACGAGATCGCTTGTCGCGTGATCGGTCCGCATCGATGGCCCGCTTGCCCTTCTCATTGTACTTCTTGACCTCGGCCTTGGCTTCGTCGCCAGTTAGCTCCGTATAGTTTATGTCATCAAACCAGCCAAACTCCAAAGACGGTAAGGTGAAGTTGGCTGAAAAAAGAGTACAATTGTGAACATCAATATGGGTTTATGAATTGCTACTTAAGTGAAAAATTACATTTTAATACAATATTTTTTTTTTGGTTTTCATATATAGAGTAAAAGGATGGGAGGAAGGATGAGGATGTCGGATCAGAGACAGGGAGAATGTTGGATGGAATGGATTATTGAGCGCCATCAAGTGAGTCTAGGCAAATCATTTTTCAGATTTCAAGAAATCGATATCAATTGGGTTAGTAAGTTTTTTACTTTCGAAAATTTGTTGCAATTATATATGTAGTTGAAGGAAAATATTGGAAGTTTTTCCACGTAGTTTTTTTTCATAAATTAAGCTCAATTTTCTTTGGTTTTGGGTGAAATGGGATTGGTTTTCTTTTTGGTGTTACGATTTGATCAAAGAGATACAATATTTATCGATAGGCATATAATGAAAATTATAAATAAGTGCGAAAAAAAACCATAATGATATAAACATTAGTTGAAAGATATATCTTACAATTACGTTACAATTGGTTACAAACTAATATACATTACATTACAACAAATTGTTTTGGCATAGTTTTCAGTTTTTTTTTTCTTTCTATTTTTGTCATTTTTTTTTTTGTTTTTTAACACATTTTGTAAATTGCCTTCTTAGAATAAAATAGATACAAAAACAGTATATTGTTTTTCATTTATCATTTCAATGTCAATTCGTTGTTGTTGGTGGTGGACAATATTTACCTCGCAAATTATTAATTGTTGATTCTTTAACTGTAAAAGCATTTCCCTTTTCCTCTTTATCGGCGATGCGACGTTTCAATTCATCTTCGCTGGGTATGCAAACAACTGCAATGCGCTTGAAGTCGCTAAAACCCTTCATTTTACGTCGCTGGGCCGAGGCATAGGCATTTGTCTACAATAGGAATACAGTTGGATCGGTTGGATAGGTTGATTTTGATTGATGTTGTTGTTGTTTTCATGGTGGTTTTGTAGTCCATGTTGTATAGTTGTTGTTTGTAGCCACAGAAACACATTTGGGTGATAATAAACGACGACGACGACGACTGACAACATCGTATAGTCCAATCCCCGATATTCGTCGATTGTTTTATTACTTACATTCTAAGACATACCTGAATGGTTATACCTCTCTTTAAATTGAACACAAATTCACGCCCATAGGCGCTGCGGCACAGCTCCACCAGGGAGTTGGCATTACTTTTTGCTTGGTTTCTAACAACAGTTTGACTTAAAGTTATAAAAAATATACATAAGAAAAAAGATATGTTGGCTAGAGTTTTGTGGTTTTAGGTTGTTGCTGGTCGTAGAGTTGTGAGGGCAGCAGAAACATCATCGGGCATTAGCTCTCTGTGTAGATACATCATACATACATATTTATATATATTTGGTTTTTATAGATCAGATTCAGTGAGATAGTGAGATAGTAGGTAGAGGTAGTAGAGAGGTTTACACTAATATATAATTTTTGTAGACGAACGTTAACGTATTCGTTCATTACTTACAAGTGGCATCCTTGCCGCACGCTCCATTCTCCATCCAATTATCATTGTGTATCCATTATCTTATTATTCATCTCAACCCCATTAAATCACTGTTTTAGATTCCCCCCCTCTATATAAAACTTAAGCTAACGCAAATACTTACACACACACACGCACTTAACACAAACTAATTATCAGATTGACTTAGTAATCTATAACATACCTGATTATACTTTTCAAACGTTGGTACTCTCCACCCGTCACCCTCTTCCCTTACACGATGGAGAGCACTTGGGAGCAACAATTTTTCAAAATACATAGTCAAAAATGTACAAATCAAGACGAACAAAAAAAAAAAAAAAAAAGAAACAAAAAAATCACCATAAAAACAACGAGCATCGTAATGAAAAGCGAAAAATGTGTGCCTTTCCTTGCCGGGGTCCACAATGTTCGCAATGTCATTATCAATGCTCCTTATCAAAAACTCTTGTTGCTTTCGGGTTTCCTTGGATTTTCTTTTTTTTCTTTTGGTTTGTTGTATGTATGTGTTATGTGTTTTGGTAATTTTTGTTGTTGAAATTTCTGTGTTTCTGGACTTTTTTCTGTTTGTGTGTTTTCTAGATATGTTGTTGCATGTTTTACCTGATCAAGTATGAAATTACGACGCCGTTTCATGGCGATATCTTCCAGGCCGCCTAGACTGTTTAAGCAAATCTCGTACACCTTATCCCAACGGCCCTTGTGCACCGTTTTTCGCGAAGCACCATCAATCTAGGTGATAAACAAAAAATTTTTTAGATAATTATCTAGATTTAATGAATTCAAATTGAAAAGGGAATTCAAAATGAGTATGGGGATTTACCCTCTCAAATTCTCAAATACTCTCTCAATTTATTTCTAATGTTAATTGCGTTTTTTTGCATACTCACCGTCATTTTGGCTATGATAGAATCAGGTCCAATGACCTCATATCGCTTGGCGGGATTTTCGGACACATGGTTTTGGGTCCAGTGTGTTTTTCCCGAACCAGGCAGACCAACCAATAGAATTACTTCACATTCCTTGCGTGATTCAGCGCGCTGTGGACCGAGGATACGTTCCTCGACGGCCACAAGGCCAATTAAGACATAGTCTGGGAGGAGAGCAACAGTTTCTCTTGGTACAGGAACAACATCTTCGTACTCGTCTTCAGCTGAATGATCCTCTGCTGGTTTTTCGCTTTTACTTTGTACTGATTTCTCATCAGAATCGGTCTTGGGACGTTTATTGGGCGAAGGACCATCATCATCTTCGTCCTCATCCTTCGGCTTATCGTTTTCTTCCAATGATTTTTCCTCGGCAGACGTTTCCTTTGCGGATTCACCGTTTCCATTAGCAACAGCCTCAGCCTCGGCGTTATCTTCAGACTCGACAGATGCTTCAGCTAAATGAATGAATGGAAAAAACACAAACATAATTCCATATTTATTACAATAAAACATTAAAAATATTTCGAGTTTCTATACTAACCAACTTTATCGTCTTTTTCCTCAACAGCTGATTCAGTGTCCTCTTTCTCTTCCTTGGATTCGGCTTCTTCTTCCTTCTTCTCAGCCTTGTCGCCAGCATCTTCTTCATCCTTTTTATCTGCAGTCTCCTCTTCAGTCTTGCCGTCATCTTCCTTTTTCTCGACAACTTCATCATCATCAGCTGTGGCCTCATCCAAGACCTTCCACTTCTCACCGCCATCGTCTTCCTCTTTATCCTCCTCTTTACGTTGTCGGCGACGTTTGCGAGTTGGCCGCTCGGCATTTACAAGCAGTTCCTCAGCATTTTCAAAATTCACCGCATATTCATAACCTTTGGTCAGTATGTGCGGATAAAGGGCATCCTCTTCACCCAATATGCTCTTTTCGAATTCAAAAGCAACACCAAGATCTTCTCCATTCAGGGTATACTTAATCGTGCATGGTTCACTCTCCAAATCCAGATAGCATCCAATGACATCATCTAACTGGTAGGGCTTGCCGTAATCTGTAAATTCGCTCTGGTTGGCCTTGCGTCCACTTTCGCAATAGCCAAAGGAATGTTCTGCCTCGCCCAAAAGCAATGTTGACTGTGGCTTAGAAAAACCCACGCGGAAGCCGCGCACATGCGATTCATCGCGGAAATGATGTGAATTCTCGGGAACAGACTCCTCGGACAAACGCACTTCAAAACAAACTTTTCCTTGGCGGACACCATAATTGGCGCGAGCTCCTGACCAAATTAACGAGTAAATTTCCGAATTCAACGGTTTGGCCGAAGCAAATGAGGTCGAATCAATACGAAGATGTAAATCCGAATCGACTGTAAAAGAAATGTTGGAAATTACATTTTTTTTTTAGTTGTAACGTAATTTGCAATAGCTTGACGAGACTGTACCCAGAAGAATATTTAAATGATTATTGTGAATGCTCTACTTACACCAACTTAATCCAACTTTGTTCTCATCAATGGTGGGCTCATCTTCGGGCACCGTGCGCTCCTCAGCAGGAGGTTTGACTTCACGTTTACTGTCGCCACCGCTGCGGCGTTTGGCTGATCGTGAACTGCTGCGAGAACGGGAACGACTATGCGAGCGCTTTCGACGTTCCTTCTCTTTCTCCTCCTGTTCACCTTCCTTTTCTTTATCCTCGGTATCTGAATGCTTAGCATCGATAGCATTTCCTTCATCATCAACATCCATTTTCTGGCCATCTCCATTTGCTTGATTCTCTTCATTTTTCTCGACCTCATCGTCTTGATCTGCAACTTTGGTGCATTTATCCTGTTGCTCCTGGTCTGCTTCTTCATCATCTTCTGCCTCTTCGTCATCCTGATCGGACTTTGCCTCTTCCTCTGTTGCCTCAACAGGAGCTTCAGGCTGTGGATTTTGTTCAATTTCATCGTCATGAGACTCAGTTTCCATTGCCTCCGGGTGTGTCTCTTCTTCTTCTTCGTCTTCGCTATCTGCTGCAGCCTCCGACTCAACTTCTGCTATTGGCTGTTTTTCCGGCTCTGTATCTTGTCCCGTCTGTTCCTCCTCAGCTAGGGTCTCCAATTCGGGCTCAGCGGCGACTGGAGCTACAGCAACTGGCGAAGGAGAACGGGACATGGAACGAGTGCGACGCTGACGTCGGCTTGGCGTGCCTGGAGCGCCATCTGGTGATGAAAAAATTTGTTATTGCTAATTCAAGTAATTCTGATTATAGCCATTACAAACATCACTTCTATTTATGAATTGAAATTAGCGGTAAATTTGTTTCATGTTGTAAATTTAAGTACCGGTTTACCGAAAACGTACTTCAAAAATATTCGATTGGGTTATAGAATGAAGGATGACATAAAGAGCCTCCCACTGTCATTTTCGCTTAGGACTTCTGATGCAAAATGAAAAATTTTATTAAAAAAAAAAATTACACGCTAAACGGTGAAACACACACACAACCACTGAGAATATTACGCGGCAAGCCGCGCATACAAACACGCACACACACACAGACATGGCTACTTGCACGATGCATACACACACAAACTGAATGGCAATGCTTACCCTCACCGGTTGTTCCCGTAGCGCCATCCACATGTGCCCGTAAACGTTCGATAAGCACCGCTTTAACTCCTTTGGTATCCAAACCACGCGCTTGCAGTTCGTTTCGAAGGTCCACTACCTTCATCTTCTCCAACTTGGCCACATCCATTTTTCCGCTTCAATTTTGGATTGGCGGCACTCACACACGCGCGCTTAGTCACTCACACTGATGCACAGTTTTACACCGAAATGGCAGAAGATGCGAAAAAAAAAACTTGGCGCAGAAAAATTGTGCAATTCTGATATTGCGCGCACTCTCTGCCTGTGCTGCGTCTCAAATTATCTCCCAAGATGATGCGGTGATTATGATTTTTATGCGCTTTTTTTCCGCACAAAACGTCTTCTTTATTTTTTTCACCTAACCTACGCGCTGGAGATGGAAATGCATCGATGAAACACGGCGTATCGATGTATCAATAATTTTGCACGATTGTGAGAAAAAAAAAACAGTATTTGAGTCAGGTCCCGGTATTAGAGCCCGGCTTTTGAATTAGCGAGGAGTTATACCAGTGTTGCCAATTCAGCTTTTTTCCCGTCAAATCTGGCTTTTTTGATAACTAATTTGCGGGAAAAATTTCGAAACAGCGGGCAGCGGGAATTCTGGATTTTTTTTTAATAAAAAACCTAAAATATAGTTCCAATACTAGAGCTTTTTGACTCACAGAATATTGCCTGTATTGAACACCAATACAAAAACATTCACCTAATTAAGTGGCACAATACTGAGGACACTACAAAGTTTTGGGTTGAAGTACGATCATACAAGGATTCGGGTGGAAACAATAAATTTGGGGACTTGGCCACTTTTGCAATGGCATTGCTTTCATTGCCATGGTCGAATGCAGAAGTGGAGAGAATTTTCAGCCAAGTCAATCTCGTAAAAACCAAATGCTTAACTCAATTTTATGCGTCAGGTAAATGTATTTTTAAAAATTATATTATAAAGTTAATAATGAAATGTATATATTTATAGATACGGTTTGCGTCTGTCAAACAAATGCTGCCACAATTATGAAGTGCCGAAAAAGTATCTAGATATGATTGACACTATGGGATCGTACGACAAGGAAATTGATTGTGATGATTTAGATCAAATACTAAACATTTTGTAAAAATAAAACATTCGCATTCCATAGCAGAATCACGCAAAATATAACGGTGAAAAATCAGAGTTGCATTTTGCAAAAGTTTTACGCTTTGTAACGCCAAAAAAAAATTATTTAATTAATTAAAAATGTTTTCGTGCAGTGAATGCAATTTCAAAAGTCCACGTCGCTCAAACGTGCAGCGGCACCATCAGAGACAACATGGCGAAAAGAAAAGTGAAGAAACCATCTACCAGTGTAACTGCTGCAGCTACACCACAAATATGCCGTACAACTTTAGGAGGCACATAATTCAGGAGAACCATGGGTCGGCATTGAAGCAGAAGAAAATAGTACGTCAGGAATTAGGACATCAGGCAGTGGAGGATCAGACAATAGGGACAGTGGAGGAGACAGTGGAGGATCAGACAATAGGGACAGAGTTAACTCCCAGTGACCCAGTGACGCCAGCAAAACAAAATTCCAATTATGGAATTGAGGATAAGGAGGCCCTGACCCCAAAAAAAATTTACTCACAATGTCATTCGGAAATTAAATGGAAATCCTTTAATTTTCAACTTAAAGCATTCAACACCAGGCTGGCCAAACTGACGAATGGCCAATTAAACGATGATGATGATGTCTTATTGTTTACGTAAGTATTCTAAAATCATTATAATTATTTATTATATTCAGGTTACACAAAGTTGTAGAGGACCGGGGAGGATTCCACAGGGTTAAAAACTGGGATAAGGTGGCAGAAATTTCGGGCTCAACGCCACAAACTGTAAAAGATCTTTATCAAAGTAGACTGCTCCAATTAGAAATGACGGAAAGAAGTCGAAAAAGCGAACTAAAGGCTCTAGATATTCCATTCTGGTGGGATGACGGAGACCCAGTATCATATAATAACAGACATACATTTCTAAACCCTAATGTGGTGTCTAAAAGAACTATAGTATATGTCCTGCCAAAAATATTCAACGACTATTATCTACCAAGCCAAGTCACGAAAGCGCCTTTCGAAGTAAAAGACACCTGGATGTACGTCACCAAAATGAGTGGTAGGCTTATTATAATAAACATGGAAAATATGTATATTAAAGGTGCAGACAGACTCACTTTGTTTGCAATATAATTGTCAATGATATTTTAAGAATCACCATTTGTATATTGAATTTTCTACTGTCAAAAAATAAGAAATAAAGACTTATAACTTTTCAGTCATATTTCTGCATTACCATTGGGTATAACAGCTGCAGCCGCTTGAGGTGCCGCAGTCAGGCCGTTGGCATTGCCATTGTTGAGGCTTTCATAAAGTTCAGGTGGCGGCTCACCTGCTCACCTGTTCACCTGGCCATTGGCTGCTGGTGGTCCGCCTGATTTGTGAAAGAAAAATGGAACCGCTCCAACAGATCCTGACGGTTGCATTATTTGAGGCCCAACATAGAGGGTCCAGGTTGCGGCGAGCCACCACTTGATGATGATTATCTGATAGATCTTTGGTTCTTTCTGCCGCAGCAGAAGGATCTAGGATTGACTTTCTCTTCAGCAGTGAAAGACTGATGATGCTGTTGTGTGTCAGGCATCTCCTCGACTGGTGCCCCACATTGAGATGAAGCGAACGGCGTGGCTCGACTGATTGCGAAGTGCTGCTGGTGGCGACAAAGTCGGTATGGCTGGAGCCCCACCCGATTGGGCTGGTGGTGGTGGCTCATGGATGGCCAATGGGGGAACTACTTGGCCATCAGGAGTGATGCCGTTTTTAGGAATTGCGGGCACAGGAATCACTGATGCTGTCGTGTCCTGGACAGGAGCACATGTGGCTACCTGTCGCGTTTGCAATTGCAATTCCCCATCTTCTCGCAGTTTCCAGAAGAAAGCCACACAAATAGAATAAAAAAAAAACATTAAAAAAAAAATATCAAAGAAGCTATATACCCTTGCAGTATACTTGGCAATAATATTTTTCGTTTTTGAAATTTCTTTCCCTGCAACTCAATTCATCAATACACAAACAAAATATTATTTCTCTTTTTACCACAAGTTTTTCTTCTTCCATCATTTTCTAAGCAAAGCACGGCACGCATACACATACAGTTCATGTAGCGTTGCGTCTGTGTGTGTATGCGTGTGCTCTGTTGATTTGATGATGGCAGTAGTAAGCAGCAAGCAGCGCTGCCGGCAGCGTTTGAACCGATTTATATTGACTGTAACTTGTGTTCTATTTATCGGATCAGATCAAATTTTGGGATCTGAGATTTTATATCTATTACTATCATATTGGTAAATTTCATGGGGAAACTCCAATTTTTGCAAAAATGTTTCTTCTAGAGCTATATGATATAGTGGTCCGATCCCAAAGATTTTCATACTTTATCTCACCCGGGTAAAAAAAAGCTCCCAAAAAAAATTTCATCCCGATAGCTCTTAAGATGGCTGAGTAAAACGCGTACGCACCGACGGACAGACGGACAGACGGTCAGACGGACAGACGGACATGGCTATATCGACTTAGCTTCTCATGCTGATCAAGAATATATATACTTTATGGGGTCGGAAACGTCTCCTTCTGTGCGTTACAAACATCTGACCAATTTTATAATACCCTCTGCAAGGGTATAAAAATTTTAAAAAGTGCACAAATTCAAATTCGATTTTCGATAGGTTTTGCTCCAAAATGTCGATTTTCGATTGGTTTTGCTCCAAAATGTCGATTAATCGATATATTTTGCTCCGGAATGTCGATTAACGTATCGATTGTAATACTATCGATAGTTTTCATTAACAGAGCTCACAATTTGCTGTGGGAAGCTAACAGTGCTGTTATAAAATTTGTGTTTGCCTTTAAAACTAACATTGAGTCGAGAAGTCTAACAAGACTCCGTGGCGCAACGGTAGCGCGTCTGACTCCAGATCAGAAGGTTGCGTGTTCAAATCACGTCGGGGTCAACGATTGGGATTTCTTAAGAAACAACAAGAAAAATTCTCAAAAAGTCACTTTTTTTTTGAAGAATTAGCCTAAAAATAAAGTAGTTTCTTTTTCTACTGGCGGTTTAAATATTATAGCCATTTGTTTCTTAATTATTTGGATGCAAAAGAAAGTAAAAAAAGTATAACTCTCATTGACCCCGACGTGATTTGAACACGCAACCTTCTGATCTGGAGTCAGACGCGCTACCGTTGCGCCACGGAGTCACATGGAGTGATCACGCTCCGAGTAGTGTCCATTAATTGGGAAGCCCAAAAATTTACAAATTTAATTATAAATTATTAACTAAGGATAATAAATTTCATATTGATTAAAAAACCAAGATTTTTTGTTCAACAATAGTTAAATACATAATTTATTGTATAATTTATAAGCAGCTTGGGACTTACTACAAGCAAACAACATTTTACATATATAATGAACAATACAGATACATATTGGATTATATATAATGAGTATATGTATATATTGTATATTCGACAAAGTATAGTTACGAATTGTATCTAACATTAAATTGTAAATTCCCTAAACGGTTTGCGTTTGACACTTGCGTTGTCTCATTAGTTGTTCCCTTATGATATAAATTTCGGCTCTAAATAAAAACCAAAATATTGCAAATATAAAAAATTGAAATAAATAAATTCTACCCAACACCGAAAAATCTACAAATTTTCAACAAACAAGGAACTAACTAAAGACCAAAAAAAAAAAAAAATTAAGTAGACAGAAGAGAGACAATAAAGCTAAACAAACAATAAAATAAACTAATCATTGGACCCTGTGTTCGTTGCGTTCCGTGTTTTATATTCTCAATCTCCATCGTTTCGGTTTATTGTATGCGCCTCCAAAAATAAAGTTCAGTTTTTAATTCCATTCCCATTTCTATTTGCTATTGACTAAGTTAAGGAATTCCTCCCGGGTCTTAGGATCGTCCCGGAAAACGCCCAACATAGTCGAGGTAACGGTTTTGCTATTGATCTTCTGCACACCACGCATCACCATGCACATGTGACTGAAAGAGAGAAATTATATATTTATGATCATAAATCGGTAGATTACATATAATTTACAAATAATACTTACACGCCCTCAACAACAACAGCCACACCAGCTGGCTGAACTGCCTGAGTTACTGCGACAGCAATTTGTTTCGTTAGACGCTCCTGAACTTGCAAACGACGCGAAAAGATTTCCACAATACTGTAAGAATTAAATAATAAAAATTATAGAAAATGAAAACCAGATGATTTCGGTTGCGTTGAGGCTTACCGTGCCAGCTTGCTGAGGCCAAGAATCTTATTGCAGGGCAAATAACCAATGGATACCTTACCATAGAATGGCACTAAATGATGTTCGCACATGGAAAACATTTCAATGTCCTTGACAACAACCATTTCATCGTGATCCTCATCGAACACAGCGCCATTAAGGACGTCTAAAAAAATGTAAACAAATAAATTAATCTAAAAAAAAAAAAGAACAAAAAATGTTTTCCGAATTGACCCCGACGTGATTTGAACACGCAACCTTCTGATCTGGAGTCAGACGCGCTACCGTTGCGCCACGGAGTCTTGTGAGGGTTGCTTGTCTCATGCTCTACAAGAATCAATGGGCCCCCCTTTGGCACAATTTGATTCTAATCGTGTAACATGTTTGTGATTTATTTGCTGTTGCATTTTTATTCAATGTTAAATGTTTAAGTTTAAGTTCAAGTTACTTTTGCGCACTCTCGAATGCGAGAGCGAGTGGAAATGGAAAAGGGAATGGTTTCGAGGAGTAGGAGAAGGAGTTGAGTGGGTCGTACATTTGCCACTTGTTGGCCCATTCTTAGGTATAGAGCTTCAACTTTCTCTCTCATTTTGGCACACACAGTTTCCTAATCTCATGCCATTCCCAACCCCCTCCCCCCCAAAAAAAAGCTCATATATGTATGTATTCTCTCAATGCTAGATTAAATCAAAAAATCAGCCAAGTCATGCTACTAGGGAGATGCTGGTGGATGTGGATGGAGTTTTTTTTTTCTTCATTTTAGTCGTAAACACTTTAAGCAGGCCGAAGGCTATTAACTTTCGTTTGTTTTTGCCTAACGTTGTGTCAATTTACATACATATATGTATAGCTATAACCTGATTTTAAAAAATTAAAGAACCGGTCCAGCGTGGCATACGTAGAACTACAATCAATAAACGTGCAAATGTAGAATTGTATAAATATTTGCAAAATAATTGTATCTCAAAAGCCATTTTACCAGTATTGAAATACAAAACAAATGATGGAATTCAAATCACATACATATGTACATAAGATAGATAAATGTCTCCATATACCCCAAAATTAACTGAGGAAATAACGGTATTTCTTCAACTAGCACTTGCAACGCAATTAGACTAATGCACGTTATAGATAAAGGTGAAGTACCCCCCAAGACTCATGGGGAATCACTCACTTAGCGGACTGTTCGAAAATGGAAACTAGTTTAAGAGTCACACATTTGGAAGCCCCCTCCGCCATAATGGGATGACGCACCAACGCATGATTGAATGGCTTGCCATTGTTCAAAATCACTTACCCTCAAGACTCTGATCATAACCCTTGGTAAAGTACAGCATTGCCTTGGCAGCACGTTCTGGTGTCTTTATTAGTCCTTGACGATCAGGATTCTCGCCCAGTCCACCTAATAGCAGGCGATAGGAACGGGCCATATCGGGCAACAGAGCCTCACGTGTGGGTGGCTTATGATCCAGCTCCAAATCATGATGAAAAGTGCATTTTTCATGGCCTAGAAACAAAAAAACAAAAATATATATGAACTATAAATAAAAAAACATACACCAAATCAAAAAATGTGTAAGTACAATCGATGATGATAAGGCAGAGCGACTAAAAGTGATTTTGTTGACCCTATTGAACTTTTTGAACCTATGTATGTATGTTGCTTATCAACCAAAGAGTTTGGTTTTGTTTTCGCTTGGCGCCAAACGAGAGATGTCTAATGGCTAAGTCTACATAAATATGTGGAATGCACTAATGGCCTCTGATCCAAAGCTACTGCTACCTGGAGTAGTTGATGTACGTGGGGTCATTGGTGTTTGCGGTTGTGTACCATCATTATCAATAACGCTATTGGCATTGCTGCTCCCATTGGTGGTCTTCAATATTAAGCGTGGACGTGTGGGTGGAGTTATGGCACTGGCACTGGCACTGACATTGGCCACGACTTCATCCGTGGGTGATGTTGCCACTGGTGGAGCTGCTCCAGCCTCCGATGTGCTACTTGTTGAACAAATGCTATTGTTGCGTCCACGTGAAAGGATATGAGCTTGCGGGAAATTTGTATCATCAATGGCATCATTTAGTTCGCTTGCACTCATCTCGGATAGTTGGCGTGTAAAACTCATTTTAAGTTGAGAAAATTCTCAAATCAAGAACAAAATTCTCAGAACGAAAAATAAACAAAAAAGTTGCTGCTACGCGATTTGTTTTTTTTTTTTCTTAATTTTTGCTATTGCTTGAGATGCTGGCACTTGGAAATGTTTGGCTCTACTGAATGGCTCTTCAAGGTATACTATACATTTATATAGTAATAATTAACCAAAAAAATACACGAATCAACAGTATTCCACTTCAAACCCTGTATTTACACTCCGCTCCCAGTATTTGACCCAGTCGGAATTCGGCTGTTAAAGTAATCGCTTACGTTTGCCTTACTGTGTCTGCAAAGCTTCACTTCAGACTTTTTACGATTGAGAAATTAAAACTTCTAAGCAAGCAAGAATTTTCTCTTGCTTAATTTTAGCTAATTGATGACCTGTGATAATGACAGTTTCATCCGATTCATCGGCTCAGAAGTCAAAACAAAATGTTTTCCTCTTTAACGGAGTGCTCAGACAATTTCCAACTGGGTACATTTTTTCTCACCCCCTATGGGGGGAGTATTATAGAGAGAGAGAGAGAGAGAGAGCTTTTATAAATGCTCTCAAACTGTTTGTGTGTTTGTGTGTATATGTGACTTTAAAACTTGTTGCGTGTATTTGTGTGCAGTAGGTGGTGGGCGTTGGGTGAAGGCGGGGCAGTTGGCGCCAACTCGAAATGGCCAAGGTTAGTGATTTAGTTCTTCAGTCTCGGCTTTTTATTTTTGTTTTCGTTTCTTCTTAGCCAGCTTTGAGTGCGGTGTCAAATTGCTGGAAATATCATTTACCCATCAAGTAGCCGGTTCGAAAATACCAACATTTCGAAACAAAATTTCAAAATTTAAACAACATCTTCCTACTCCTCCTTTTTCCTGCTCCTCCACCTCCTCATCGCTCCAAACTCATCACATCATGTCGCATCGTGTTCAAATGCGTTGCGATGATTATGATGTTATTGGAGCTGTTCCTCGCGATTTTTCCGTAATAAAAAATTTCCTTAAAGGAGATTGTGCTGTAAAGCGTCTTATAGACATTGAAGAGGAAATCATACGGGAAACTGAAGCTCGAAATGAGGAGTCAAAGCCACCGGTTCAGCCTCAGCCCAGGCAGAAAAGGAAATCAAATGGGAATGGCAAGGCCAATGGCAATGGTAAAGAAGATGACCGACGGAAGAGCAAAGACAGTGCAAATGGGAATGACGATAAAAGGGAATCAGTTGCAAAGGATCCATGTGAAAGCCTAACACCACCCGAAGACAAAATGCCGAACTATTGTGATCCTTGTGGTCAGTTAAAGACATCTTTGGTTTTGGAAGAGGTACGAAGCAATGGAATTGGTTTTCTTTTTAACTATAGTTGGCTAAATGTATTGATCTCCATTTTGCAGCTAACAACGCCAGCACTCACGAATCCGGCACTTAATAAACCATCGTATTCCTATTTCGACGAGGAGACCGTAATGGGCAGTGCATTGCCCGTTAAATATCGTTTCCGTCGGAATTGCAAAAACAATGATTACGACAAACCAATGAATTTGATGTCCAATCCTACAGATAACACCAATGTGGTGGTGCTCACAAATTGCTGTGATCTTTTGGTCTGGCCCAGCCAGAGAGTACAACAAATGAATCGTGTTCCCGTGACCATGATATCAGGATCTGGAGACCTTACCGAATATATGCTGGAAGAGGAGACTGTCATGTAGTAAATATCTGGCCAAACTACAGACAAAATAAAAAAGGAAACCCATCAAAGAAGAATAAATAAAAGGAAAGGAACAACAAGAAATGGAACAATTGCTTTTCTATTGATTGGGAAGTCTTTTAAGAGAAGCGTCAATAGGTCGACAAACTTGTGGGATTTCTGAAACACCATCGCGCCATTTGTGAATCGACTTATTTATGCAGTACACAAAAGTCAATTTATGCCAACCCATGCAAATCTCTTTGAATTCTGTTCCTTCAAATTTAAGATCGAACTCTCGCCCACTCTCAGGTAGATTTAGACGGCACTCTAGTTTACATAAGCCAAACCCCAGGTGTAGATGACATCTGATCTATATGTAATATGCAGTAGTATTAGCTACAAAGTTGAATCACTTTAAGGGAAATATATATACATATGCTCTTTCCACATGTCGATGGAGGCTGTGGCGGTGGTTGTTGGCTGTGTCGGGTTAACTTGTTAGTTACATTACAATTAAATCATGGCAATTAAGTTATATCCATTAACATTTTTCATTTTCCATAGGGCAGGTGTGTGATGCATTCTTTACGCATTACGGAATCAGTTATATACATATTTACGGGACGGGAGTTTTTGAGAATTCCTTTAAATGTAACAATTATTGGAATTATCTTGGTCTTGCTCTTGGTCTTGGGTCTCCCTCTCTCTTTCTCTGTCTTTTGCATCGGCTTATTATTGACCGCAATCGCTCAAATGTGAAGTACTACTATTACCACTACTACTCACTGACAAAAAGTCAGAAGCAAAAAAAATACGAACAAATTGAAAACCGTTTTGGTTTGGTACTCGCAATTAAATTGCTTTGGTTTTAACCTTCAACAAAGTAGTTCAGTTCAGGCCATATACCGGATTAAGCCGAGGAGTTGCTTGGTGTTTTTTCGTTGGTTTTTTCTTTTTCTTTTTTTTTGGGTTTCTTTATGTTTTAATGTTTAATGTGGCTCTCATTGAAGTACCACCATTTACCACCTGCCCCTCCCCTCCTTCACCTTTACTTATCAGGGGTAAAGTGTGCAAAGCAAAGGCAAAACTTTCAATGTCAATGTCAATAAATCGAAAACCAAATTCAAATCTGAAACCCCCTCTGTCTCCCTCCCTCTCACTCTATCTCTCTCTCTCTTTGTCATCAAGCTGTATCTTAATGTTTAATTTGCTATCTTTTTTTGTCTCTGTGTGGTTAAGAATTTTTTACATTGACAGAAATTCGAGAGTTTTGAAATTCATAAATGGAAATATTCTTTGTGGTTTATGTGTTATATGCGTATGGCATAGATAGATCTATACATGGATTGAATAACAAAGAATTTATGATGAAATGTCAAGAACAGATTTCAATCGATCGTTATAATTGTAAGACTTAATGTTGGATCAGTCATAAGTCAGAAATACTCATTATTCATCACTTGTAGAGTTGTTCGCTGAATTATCTCAATTGGGGTTTTATTTTCTTATATTAAATCACTAATCTGTTCTTATATATGGGGTTCTACTATACTACATACTGAACGAAAACCTATATGACTAGGACTACTACTATGATTTATTCTAATAGAACTTAGGGGAAACAAAAAAAAAACAATAATTATTAATTTCCGTTTTGTTTTATAAATTCAATATGTGCTTAAGAAATTATTTTATGATTCACGACTTAAAGCACATTTCTTATTTTTATCCTTATAACTTGACTTAAACATTTCTACAAAGGACACGAAATTGGTAACAAGTTTTAGTAACTTCTATTACATTATGAAATTAATGAATTTGGCTAATTAACATCACTTTATGCACTTTAAGTCATTTTCAGGAAGACATAAGCTTATCTCTTCCTTACTTACCACTTCCGTTGCTGCTGTTAGTATTGCCCATATTAAGCATTTCCAGTTTTAATTGTTGACTATTTTTGGACATTACGGCAGTAGAAGTTGTTGTTGTTGTACTAGTCGCTGCTGCAGCCGGAGTGATCGTGGCAGCGGCATCAATATCCACCACCGAAGCTCCATCGGTGGCCACATCGCCATTTTGAGTGTTTTGTTCGTTGACTTGAGGTTTCATTTTTCTTTTATTAGTTCTTCTCCTTTTTGGATTCGAAGGATTCTTTTTGATTAATATTAATAATTCAATTTGGCTTTCTAGCTTAGTATGATCACAATGCACTTGCGTATGATTAAGTGATTTATTTATATATATTTTTTTAATTTATTGTTACTAGTTGTTGTTCCTTAGTTGAAAACGTAAGATATTTGTGTTTTTTTTATTTTATTATTTATTTATCCGCTCGCCTCCGAATTCGATTTGCTTTACTTTCCTAAGCATCTACCCGACTAAACGGCCGAGATTTAGTTGTAACCTTTTTATTATGAAAAATCGAAAGTTCTTATTTCTTTGCATTGTTGTTGTTGCTGTTGTTTTTGCGAGCGTGAGAGATACGATTCAAACTCAACTCGCGGTTAATTGTATTTAGATACTTTTTGTTTTGCGCTCTCTGAGTATGGAGTGTGTGAGACTGTGAAATGGCCGTGGTTATTAGTTTCGGTTTGCAAAGCTCAGTTCGCTGGCCAAAAAGCTCCTCTCCGGCACAAGTTTTTTTTTTTTTGTGGGCAGGTTGAAACGTCACGAGGATGTCAATGTCAGGAAATTTTTTGGTTTTCCTTCTCTTCTTCGTTTTTTTTTTTGCTGCTGGTTTATTACAAACAAAATAATTAAGCAAACATTGCCTTAAATCAATTCGACAGAAAAATGCAAAAACAAATTGTTAATTTTATGTTAATGATAACCCGGCTGACGCCAATAACGGAGCCACATTAACGAGTCATTGCCAATTATTGGACAGAAGCGCATTCAGTTGATAACGTTTTTTTTTGTTTTTTAATATTTTCAGGTTAAGCAATGCATGAAATTTCATATGTTTTGGTCGCCACGGTTCAATATTTCAGTGTCCACAAGCCCCTGCCAAAAACAACAAAAACAAAAAAAAAGCAAACAAAGTTGATAAATTTGAGAAACAAAAATTCATATATTAAGAATTCGAATTGGTTTATTAACTGTAACGAAGCTGCCAAATATAGTAGAAATATTTATATGCTGATTGATGTTTAATCAATTTGTTTATCAACTTGATTTTAATTTGATTAAAAAACTCAAATTGATTCAATAACTCAAAATGGCATTTTTTTTACAGTAATCCCTAAAAAAGGTGCTAAAATATTGTTGATAATTAATCAGTTAATAAATGAAATTAACTTTGATAATTTCAATATAATTAAAGAACCTAAATTTAACTCATTTCACAAACTTAAATAAAGAAATTCATAACGGATCTGGTGTACTGCTAATTAATTATTCATCAGTAATTAATCAAAGTGCTAACAAATAAATCATTGTGAAAGGGTTTTCTTTTTTTCTTTTTGGAACTCATTAAGAAAGTTTCATAATTTCTGCCATAATCAAGGTCTGAAATCTATCTGGACCTCCTTATTTACTAATCAAATCTTGACGTTGATTAAGAATGTTTTTGCAAATCATTTCATGGGGAATCATTAAATCTGATATAAGCTCTTATCTCTTTAATCTGTAAAAACCTACTTGTGTGTGTATATTGAGGAATGGCATATAAATATCTTAATATATCTTTTAAGCAGGAACATTTAGCCTTTAGGAGATTGGGGCAACAGTATTAAAACTTTGGGGTCTTGAGATTAGCTTCCGGTTAGCTTAAACTTGATATGATTGACTATTGCACAAACACGAATGTAAAAATTTTAAATTGTATACATAACATAACGCCTTACATAAATGATTTACATGAATGTTTGCAAAAATAATTCCATTGCATTTAATTGCATTATGTCGATTGTTTGCTGTAGTTGGGGGAGAAATACGAATACAGATGCAAAAGCCACAGATATAATTCTGGTTACGCTTGCGCCCTTTCGCCTTCGCTTCCACTGCCTTGAGCAGCAAAAGCGTCGTTAGTCATGACGGCGGGCGAACAAAATTATAAATAATATTAATTAACCGTTAATTAGACATTTAACTTTTACGTTATTTTGTTGTGTTCAAATGGCATTCAATGTCATTTGTTGGTGTATTTTATTATGCCCGGAAGGAAGGAGAACCCCTTCTCTCTCTCTCTCTCTTTGCTGCCCCTTTGCCCACCCCCATCATCCCGTTACAATTCCTGAACTTCACCACCCACGCCCTCTTTCCCCTGGGCCTGTCTTTCCAGTTTTTCGTGCTCCATCGTCTCCAGCTGGGCCAAAGTGAGCAACGAAATGCCCAATTGATCCTCACGTGTAAACGGCTGAGCCATACGTCGCAACCAGCGCCTGGCCAATTGCACAGCCTCCTCAGTGCTTAGATTACAGAAACTATCAACCAAATGCTCTTGTATCCATTTGGGCAAACGGGAACGCTTGTCCTGGCGCGAAAAGCGCTTATCCGCAAATATCATAATGCCATAATCCGTTTTGCCTCGCAACGCCCGTCCAACACATTGGGCAGCATGACGCATGGCATCGAAAGTAAGAAAATCATTTTCACGTATCTGAAACTGATCACGCAGATAGTCTAGGCGGGCCTTGAGAATGCGCGACTGCGTATAGACATAGGGGATGCCGAACATGAGCACCGCGCGACCATAATGATGATCGAAATCCACACCTTCGGAGACCTTGCCACGCGCCACAGCCAACAGTACTGCACCGCGACCACAATCGCAGGCCTAGAAACAAATGAAAACGAGAGATCCGTGTCAAGTACGGGCGGAAGCCATAGCAGTGGCCGCCGTCGACTCACCTTAACATAGTTCATCAGAGCATAGCTGGTCTCGGCATTGTCCTGTGTCTCAATGAAAAGCAGCTTATATCTCAACAGAGTGTCAACGATTCCCTGGTCATACCAAGAGGCCACCACTGACTCTAGATACAGGTAGGAGGTGAAAAAGCAAACAACACCATCGGGCACGGTTTTCGCCACTTCCACCAGCAACTGTCCATAATTTCGAATAACGGCAGTATCCTCACGTGTCTCGAATTTCGATGAAATGGCCACCTGGTCATTACCCTTTGATACAATCTAAAACAAAAGCCAAGTTGATAAACTATATAGATATAAAATTCCATTTCAATCTCTCACCATGGGCAGCAAACAAGGACGTGCCAAAGTCATCGTAAAGCTACTCATTACCACCGGATCGAAGTCCAAGATCTTTGGATACATATCCATTGGTGATAGTGTGCCCGATGTTATGACCACTGTTTGGAAACGTGAAAATACAGGAGCCATCGCTATGGATGAATCCATGCAACTGAAATACAATATCGGATTGGATACAGTTGGAGTTTTGTCATCAAAGGGCTCGATTATAATGGTGAACCCTTTCGTATACGTTGAAACTAGTGTGGCAAAATGTGTTATCTAATGAAGGAAATAATAAGATATTAGACACGAAATAAAGAGGAAATCTATTTTATCTTAACCAACCAGAGTTAGGGCACCAAATTCAGTTAGATCTGTAATTTCTAGAGTACGCAACAAGCTGGACAAACGTTCCGCACAGAAACGCAATGGTTTGCGTTCTATGCATATTTTTGAAGATATATCCTTGAGAAAACCTGCCGATGACTCTTGCACTACATGATGGACACGTAAACGTGTTTTAATATATTCAATAAAACGTCGCAGGAAACTGAGAAAATGATCAGCATTTCGTATGTTGCCTGGAACAACTTCAGTGAGCACATCATTGGGTAGTACTGGATTGGCTAATATCATATCCGTATCCCGCTGTACAGTGGCATCTTTAAGACCCTGAACCATTCTCTGATACTCTTCGTTAAGGCGATTTGTGTCTTCTTCGCGTATCCTGCAAAACGAATCAACAAATGAAGTAAGTGATGCCTCCAACAGGGAAATTATTACTTACTCTTGAACTAATTTAGTCAACTGATTTAGAGCATTTGTACTTCGCTCCACAGTGCGCCTATTAATTTTAACACTCATAGAGTCGATACATACATTGTCTATATTGTGAGCCTCATCAAATACAACACAAGATTCGCGGCTCATTTCCTTTGACACCACCTGGGCTATCTTTGGATCCAATAGATAGTGGTAACTATATACCACAATATGTGCGTGTGCAATCTGATAATAACAAAGATTTTATTTCAGTATCAAATTGCAAACTATATTCATTACAACTCACTGCATGTCGAGCCATAAAATAGGGACACCAATTTCGTGATCTACCGAATTCCTTCATATCATCAATACTGTAAATGCCCACTGGCAGAGCAGCTTCTTTGCCTTCCAAACTGAAGCCTTCAAAGTATTGGCCTAAAGGAATGAGAAACAAACAATTTTAAATCACGTTTAAACAATCGTCAATAGACACATACAAATTGGTGTTTCGGCATCCATTTCATGCCTATCGCGTACATAACTAGCTGTCAGACCATAACATTTGCCATCCACAGCCTTTCCCTCACGCTCCTTGCTAACCTCAGGATGTATGCACATGTTTTTGCGGGAACTCAGTACAAGACCGGTCATGGCAGGTGGATTATCGGAGTGTCGCTCATAGTACACCATAAGATTCTGTAACTCGGCTATAACCTTTTCAATTTCGGGCACTGTGCGGGAGCAATAAATCAATTTTCTAATTGTCTCCGGATGCTCAATCATATAGGCGACAATCAAAGAGAGCAGGGTGGCTGTTTTGCCAGTTCCTGAAGGCATCTCAAGTAGACAATGTCCCTTGGCGTCCAGACTTCGTTTCAATTCCAGCATATAAGCATATTGTTCAGGATAGATATACTCGTACGGAAAGTACACAAGCAAACCATCTACACTGAGCCTGAAGGAATTGAAATAATGATTAGTTCTATACCTAAATTTACATTTACAAAAGCTTACTTCATTATTCTTATTCAAGTTACTCCCAAAAATTAAAATATGGGAGAAGCACCGGCTAAACGCGGTAATTTGTTTTGCTTCAATTAGAGATGGTAGCCTTTTGCATATCATCATATTTTGACAGTCATCGATAAATGCCACATATAACGTTAGCTAATAGTAATGTAGCCCTGGTGGCTTTGGTATTATTTAGCCCATTTCAGCGAATCAATTCATTGTCGAGAATAGGAAAACTTCCAAACAATTTAATAAATAATGGCTTTCCGTATCCCATTTGGCAAGAAGCACGCTGAAATAGCGACGTCCTTGTAAGTTGCCTGATTTGGCGCAAATAATAACTATCTGGGCATCATCAGAATATTATTTGCCTCTTTCTTACATATTGCATAATCAAGGTTTTTTATGCTGATCGCTAACTTCTTTCACCTTTTAGCATCCGCTCTGGTGCTGGCTTTGGAGGAGCTGCTGGTCTGGGCCTGCTTTACTACACAGATTGGAAACTCATCCTTCAGTATGTGCCCATCTATGGCTCCAAGTTCGACAAGAGCGATTAAACATGTGAAAAAGTTTTCAACTAGTTCAATATGTTTATATATAAAATAAAGGAAACTTAATGCGTTAACCGAAGAGTAAGCGTTTGAAGATTTTGTTTCATTCAAAGGTATTGTTTATTATTGACAATACTATATTACAAATAACTTTGATCTTAACAAAAGTTAGTTTTCAGTTTTCCTCTTGTAAATTATAAGGAAGCTCAGATTTGACATCTGGATATTATTTTCGTTCAATTTCATTAGCTAACTATAAAAGTACATAAATGATTCTTATTCTACTTTTGATTAAAAATCGTATAAAAAAATTAAGTAAATTTGCGCGAGATTTTCATATTCGAGAATAAGTTCTTTTTGAAAGAGAGATTGCAAAATTCATGTTGTGCATACATTTTTGAAAGCTTGAAAGTCGAAATCGTTTAGCAAGTAACTTAAATTCTATGAGAATGGAAATCTCAATACTCTGACATTAGTTTTAAATATCCGGTTCCACAAAGGAAGCGGGAAATAAACCAGTTTTATGTGTACGGGCATGGGTGCCCTTATACCAGCCATTCTTCTGCTTTCTCTGCACATATATAATATCGCCCACATGTAGCTCCAACTCGATATCGGAATTATTAGGCGGATAGGGCACAATGCATCGAAAACGGCTGCAACAGAATAAATCATATAGTAATAAAACATTGGGGACTGAAATCTAAACGCAAACCTTTCTCTCGTGCCATATGCTGACTTAGTAGTGGCACTCGCCTTGATAGCTGCCTCAGTTATAACATTATTAGTACCACAGAGGACATGACCTGCATCTAGACTCTGTGATTTGCGATGGGTAGGCGCCAATATCATATTGGCATGCAACTGGGTTGTCTGTGTCTGCGACTGAGCCTGTACATAAACAATTGGAGAACTTCCTGATGTCGCCGAAGCCGTAGCAGCCGCTGGTGTTGCCACAGCGGTACTCCCATTATCGTACATACTACGAAACGTGTTGGCATCCAAGGATTGACGAGCACTGCAGAATAAAGAAGAGGAAAATTAAATAAGAAAAAGATGGATTTTTTGTTTGGTAGACCCGGAGACTAACCAAAGTAATTGAGGACGTTCCTTGTTGCTTTTAACGCGTTGAGAGCCATAAGAGATTGGCATTTGCTTGGATGAAGGAGCTGCATTTGGGGCTGGAGTTGGGGCTGCTGATGTTTCATTCAGCTGCAGTTGACTGGGACATGATCCAGATCTGTAAAAAGCAAATAAGTATTAGACATTCAAAAGTTGCCTGAATTAAACGTACCGAACATGAACTGGATGCAAAGAAGTTGCTATGTTGCTGGATTGACTGGCCTTGGCATTTGTATCCTCCTTGGCCGCTTGATGCAGTGGTGCTCCTGGCGATTTGGAGCGGGTTTTCATATGGGTAAGGCGTCTCATAAGTCCCACTGCTCCACTACTACTAGATGAATCCTGTTTGCTATCAGACTTGCGGCTAAACAGAGCCTCCACTGGTTTGGTCCAAACCGAGCAGCTTGTCGATGAGGTTGACGGCTGCTGCTGGCGCGGCGGCAAGTCCGGAGGATGCATGGGCAACATGTTATTAAGTCTTACATCCTGGGCGACTGTGGGCGGTGGGTTCTGTTTGGCATCTGTGATTTGAGGCACATATTTCCATTGATGCATTAATTGTTGCTGGTCACGAGTTCTAAGCGGAGTTAAGTAATTGCCCGGAAACACTCCTGATATATCCAGCCAGTTCTTGCCCTTAAACCATCCGTCCACACAACGCTCGGTCACAATGTACACACAGCCCTTTTTCAGTTCTAGCTCATCGTTCTGTCGCGGCTTGTAAGGGAAGAGAGCCAAGTAGCCCCACGGTAGGCTTGGCGGCACCACCTGTTGTTGGACGTGGGTCTTGAGAACACGAGTGGGAGGAGATGTTACTGTGGCGGTGGCAACTTCAAGGCGACTCAGTTCATTTGGTAAGGAAAGAATCTCCGCCGAATGACGATTGCTTTGCAGCAGACTGAGTGGAGCTCCATTTCCCAGAAGGGCATTTAAAGAATGCCGCTTTTCCTTGGCTCCTTTATCTCTAAAGCGCACCGATCCCGAGCCAGAGGCCATGACATGTTGAGGTGTATTGGGCAGCGTAGGCTGATGATTGGGACTGCAATTTTTCGAGCTCGATGTGGAGCTGGAAGTGCTGCTTATGGGAGTGCCATTGGATGAACCCGAACTGGATTCGGTATTGCTGCTGACCACTGTCGGATCAATTAGTGGAACTGGCGGCAGAGCTCGCTGAGGCTGCTGCTGATGGCACGTTGTTGGCATGGTTAGACTTTCCAACAGTTTCTTGGCTGCAGCATTTAGTTCCACAAATGCTATTGGAAATATTCCAATTGTCTGGCCAATTCTTCCTTCGGCCCAATTGTGATCCACACGCCGCAACACATGGATGACTGTGGACTTTTTAAACTCCAAGCAACCTTCCTCATCATTGGGGCCCATCTTAAAATCATACATGGCTATGCATTGTGGCATGGCCAAGGGAACAGCCACTTTAACATAGTTAATGGGAAATGTTCCCTCCTGTCCATTGGCCTGGCCCACAAACCAGTTGTTATCTATGCGTTGCTTGAGCAAGATCAAGTCTCCTTTCCTGAATTTTAAGTCATTAGTCTCGTTCGAGATGTAATCGAACAGAGCATAGGCATGGGGTAGCAGGAAACGGCGTGGCTTGTGACGCGACGGCTGGGAATGTTGTGATGATGCAGTCGATGTGGCTCCCGGCTGTTGGTGTGCGGCATTGCTAAATGGCAGTGAGGGCGCAGCTGTGGCCGTGGCAATGGCTTTAGCTGCAGTCGTTTCAGCCGAGTGTAACTTTTCAAGCGGAGCTTTGTTGGTGTCTTCGCTTCTATGATCGATTTTACCTCCAGCTGCATTCTGTTTCATCCCTGCAAGAAATTGAGAGAAAACAAGATATATAAATTCTTTAGAACCACTCAGCAAAGTCTAATTCAAAAGTATTTCTATTTGAATACATTTGTATATTTCTACATTTTTCTTGTATTGTGTGGGTTGCACGTACTCTAGTATCCAAACACACAACTAACACAACAAAAAATTCAGCCAGGGCCGGTTTTAAAATTATTATAAAGTACAACTTAACTTTATGCTAAATCTTTATGAAGTCTTACCTTCCAAAATTCTCATAAGCAAAACATTTGGAGGCAGTTCATCAATTCTAACCGATACCAGAATGCGGCATTCCGGACATCGTAACTTGTTCTGGCTGGCAACAATGTCCTGCAATAAAGAAAATGAAATTCAAATTCAAGTAGAGACGAATGACTGGATTGGGGAAGGGGGAAAGGGACTGGGAACTTACCAGTAAGCACTTGCGGCAAAAGGTATGCTGACATGGTAAAACTCTTGATGTGCAATCCAAGCGTTCGAAACAAACGGAGCACTCTAGCAGGTCATTTAATGTGTGCTCATCCATTTCTTAATTTATGCTTGAGAAAATAGCAACTATCTCAAACTCAAGGATGGTCACAATTTGAATTTCGTGCGAGCAACATTCCAAAACCTCACACACACACCCATACACTTTGCAAGACACAAGTGAGAGAGAGAGAGAGACAGAGAAAAGCACTCACACCAAGAAACCAACGAGAAGCTCAAAAATTGCAACTTAACAATTTGAAATGAAATTGAATTTACTTGGTAACTTTTGCTTTTTAATGATTATTCATTCACATTTTTGTAGAATTTAATTAAATAAATCACAAAACGAAATTAAATTTATTAAGAAACGCAGCCGCAGCTCGTGGCATACACACGCACACGGATATAAAACCAGATTCAGTTTGATGCTTGAATACTGAAACACTGCTGGTCATCTATTTAGAAGCACTGGGTGCACATTTTGCTTATTGAATGTAAATTAAACAGTAAATATATTGACAAAATAAAGTAGGAACACTTTTTGTTGTTTTTGTTACAAAGGGGGATATAGCGGCGATTTTGTTAGTCGCCGCAACAATCCTAATTTTTACGAAAAAGTTCCACCAGTTCTATGGGAATGAATCAGATTGTTGCATTTGGAGGACTGCCAACCTGTCAGATATGTGCTTGCATTGCGGTAGTTTTACAGCACTTAAAGGTAGTGCTGGAAAGTGGACAATTTCTTTTGTTTTTACTTCGTCAATCAAAACACGTGTGTAGCGTGTTTTAATTTTATTTATTTGACGATTTAGTGTTTGATTAAAAAAATCAGCAACATGCCGAAGGTGCGCAGCACACCGGGCAAGCCCCGCACCCAGGGGTTCAATCACTCCAACCACTCAATGAATCCAGAGCGACCAACGAGTGGTCTAAAGGGTGTCGCACATCCCAGAACTAAGGGAACCATCAAGCGACTCCAGATGTACCGCAATTTCAAGGCCAAACGTGATCGTACTGGCAAGATTCTGACACCAGCGCCCTTTCAGGTAAGAATGAATTGGATGTGGAAAAGGCCATATTAATAAGATATTTAATTTTACAGGGACGCCTTCCAGCCGGTACCATGGCCCGTGTGGAGCCCACACCGAAGTGGTTCAGCAATTCCCGGGTCATCTCGCAAACGGCTCTGCAAAAGTTTCAAGATGAGATAGGCAAAGCTGTGAAAGACCCCTATCAGGTCATAATGAAGCCTTCCCAATTACCTGTGACCTTGCTCAATGAAGCCGCCAAACACCAGCGTGTCCATCTGCTAGAAACCGAGAGCTTTGATAGTGTGTTCGGACCAAAGAAACAGCGTAAACGAGTTAATCTGAAGGTGCGAGATCTCGAGGACTTAAGTCGTACAGCCGATGAGCAGGCAGAGCAGTATGATTCCAACAAAGATGTTGATCTGATACGCGAGGATACGGGTGAAAAAAAAGCTGTGCGAGATTGGGTATTCGGTGCCGGGCAGAGCAAACGTATCTGGAATGAGCTGCACAAGGTGGTTGATGCATCTGATGTTCTTCTGCAAGTGTTGGATGCACGCGACCCCATGGGAACACGATCCAAATACATTGAAGAGTTTTTGCGGAAGGAGAAGCCGCACAAGCATCTTTTCTTTATCCTAAACAAAGTGGATTTGGTACCTGTCTGGGTCACGCAGCGCTGGGTAGCTATTCTAAGCGCCGAGTATCCTACCATAGCCTTTCATGCATCCCTACAACATCCCTTTGGAAAGGGTGCCTTGATTAACCTGTTCCGCCAATTGGGTAAATTGCATTTGGATAAGAAACAGATTAGTGTGGGCTTTATCGGTTATCCCAACGTGGGCAAATCGTCCGTAATCAATGCGTTACGTTCCAAGAAGGTCTGCAATGTGGCTCCCATTGCTGGTGAGACCAAGGTGTGGCAATATATAACATTAATGAAGCGCATTTTCCTCATTGACTGTCCCGGTGTAGTATATCCCTCGGCGGAAACAGACACGGAAAAGGTGCTTAAAGGTGTGGTTCGTGTGGAATTGGTTACCAATCCCGAGGATTATGTCGATGTAGTGCTGAAGCGGGTTCGCACGGAATATATCGCGAAAAACTATAAAATTGATAGTTGGACTTCATCGAACCATTTCTTGGAGCAGTTGGCCAAGAAGTCGGGCAAATTGTTAAAAGGTGGAGAACCAGATATCACAGTTACTGCGCGCATGGTACTCAATGATTGGCAAAGAGGAAAACTCCCGTTTTATGTGCCACCCGAAGGTTTTGCCACGCCCAAATCCCATCAAGAGTCTGCTAACATCGAGCAGATTGAGAAGGAGCAAGAAGATGTTGATGCGGATGCCAAGTCCGAAGCACCCACCGTTGTGAGTGAGTCTGTAAAGAAGGCCCGCGAGTTTAAGCAGATTCAGGACTTCCGTAAGATTCGCGTAGGCTTGGAATATGAGCAGCAAGACGTTCGTGAGCTGGACCACATTGATTTGGAACTTTTGGAACAACAAAAGGCTGAGCGGGCAGCTCGCAAGAAAGCCCGAATGCTTAATCCTGAGGGCGAGGGCGACGAAGATTCCTCTGACGGTGCTGATGACTTTTACTCGGAGGACGAATACAATGAAGATCTGCAGCGAGTAGTTCATAAGAAGGCTAAAGTGAAGAAGACACAAAAGCTGGCTATCACTTCATCTGGCAAATTCCGCGTTTCCAAAGTGCAGCCTGGCGATTCAGATGCAGAAGTTGATTCCTCTGGCGATGAAGCTGGACCAAGCAGTGCCAAGGCCATGCGTCTTACTGCGAAACAAAAGCGTGCTTTGGAACGCAATCAAAAACGGAAGAAGATCGGCAGCAATTTCTATGAAATGACGAATGTGAAGAATCGTAATCGCAACAAGAAGAGGGACACCTAATTAAGACGATAGTAAACTTTAGCTTTATATAATCCGAATGAACTACACGATAATTAAACTGTAGGACAGAAAAAAATTCTCTGGTTTGATATTTAATCCTGACAGGCTTTCTTTTTCGGTATCTTCCGGCCACACAGATCCATGCGAGTGCAAGGCTCAGGATCATCATTATCTGTGCTTGCCTCTGAATCACTGGACTCTGTGTAAGAGCCAATGCCGGGCAACACAGCAATGCACTGAAGACTCCCCTGATCATGCTTGGCAGTGCGAATAGATGTTAGCGAAGGTTTCTCTGGTTCTGGTTCTCTTTCTGGCTTTTTTTCCTCAGCCTTGGCAACTTTACTTGTAGATGGCTGTATTTCGCCATTTTTACGCTTGATTCCTTGGCCAAGTAAAGATTTCTGTGTATTGCGAGCAGCTGGGGCTCCACCTGACTTTGCCGTAGTCTTTAGTTCTGCCTGCAATTTCTATTAGAACAACAGTGAGTTAATAAGTCAACATTGGTACGAATCAAAATAGGCGTACCTTGTCTACACTTTCCTCCTGTAGCTTCTCCACGCGGTTGCGGAAGTCTTTCAACTCGCGCTCTTCATCCCTGATTTGTTGACGTTCAGCATTCATTTTGTGGGTATCGACAAGTTCCAGAAACTGCACTTCATCATCGTCGAGTCCACGTATCAAGTTCTCTACGATGGTAAATGCATATAGGACTTGAACAATCTTAAATTTTCTTCATGACTTACTAAGTTTGTGTGCTTCCTCATATTCCATGTCCTTCTTAGTTTTCTGTTCCTTTAACCTGTCATACAGGGATCGGCCATCGTACGGTTCCTCAGGCCTCTCTAGTGGATCTTCTGGTTGGCGTACACGCTCCCATTCTTCCTGCCGTCTTTGGCGTGCTTCTGCTGCTTCAGCTTCAGTTACAAATCCGGAACTCATTTTATTGTTTTTCTTTTATTATTATAACAAAATGTGTTTGTCAGTGTTGTGAAACGATTTCCACTTACAGCTGGTGTGTTGGTTAGCTGAGAAGGTTGGGCGGTTCGAATTCTAATTTTATCGCTTTTAGTTCAGGTACTAAAAACACAAAATCTTATCCACCTAGCCAATTTGTAAATGCTCTTTAACAAGATATTGCAACTATTGTAAAAAAAAACTATAATTTATCATAAAAGATGCTTTTCCATTACAAGAAATTAAAACAGTACTAAACATCGAAAATATCCAGGGCTGAAAACTAAAGACCGTTACAAAAATACTCGTTTAAAACGAATATTACTTGTTTAGATTATTCACAATTAAGTTTGGATTATATTATTTTTGATTTATAACACTTATTTATTAATTCACACGAATTTAAAATTCTTTTTCTGTAACAAATGAAAGATCTTATCCGAATAGTTAACGTTATTCGTGCAAAAATTTGAATTTCAAACCGTATCTGAATTGTTATCTCCACATCAATTTCTCCTATTTTTCATCTGGATTGATCTTTGCCATATTTGGAGGCTTAAGTAGTACAACACCACTAGCACTATGTTTAGTAATATAAATATGGTTAATGGTCACCACATTAACTGTATCTGCCTGAATATAGAAAAGTACTATCAGGCCATCCAAAGTAGATTGCATCTTGTCAATTAGATTTTGATAATGATGATGAAAATTTGATTTGTCTTGTCTAATTTATTCTAGTGTTTTTTCCCCCTTCCCTTTTTGTTTCGCTTTTATCGCCATTTGCTTTTTTTTTTACTTTTTATACTCTTGCAGAGGGTATTATAAAATTGGTCAGATGCTTGTAACGCACAGAAGCAGACGTTTTCGAACCCATAAAGTATATACATATGTATATTCTTGATCAGCATGAGAAGCTGTGTAGATTTGGCCAATGTAGCGAAACAGAAAGGGACAGAGTTTAAAGGCTGCAAGGGTATATAAAGTTCGGCATGTGTTTTCATTATATATTATCTTTTTATATTGAACTGTATTCACCCTTGGCCACGGGGACAATGCGGCCTGCAGCAGGTAAGCCGATAAAATGAGTGTTTTAAATATATGAAATCGGGGTTTCCCCTGTAAAAACAGTCAGCAAAACTTACATGTAAATGCATACAGAACATGAATCTTTTCAGTTGGGCAGAGTTCGTCTGCGATTGATGTCGCTATGTCTGAAGAGGAATCTTTCGTTAACTTTAGTTTGCCGTTTCGTTCTCTCTGTGGCGAAGTGAACTCTTCTGCCTTGAAGGTGAGTCTAAATGTGTTTCTTATAATCTCTTAAACTAGTTACCCTTTTTCTTTACTTATAGACTAGTGTTTACTCACAGTTTCCCAGATTGACATTAATAGAGGCTTGTGCCGAAGATGTGGTGAAGTTGCAAAACCTGATTTCCGAACACAATGCCCTTAAAGGTAGGCATTACCATCAAAATAAAAAATAAACATGCACATTCATAAATGTTTATCCTCTCACACTTAGAGACTTTGCTTAAAGTCAATGGCACAATGGAAAATTATTACAAAATCTCCCAAGAAAGGTATAAGGAAGCATCGGCTCGGGCGTTAAGGTACCAGGAGCAGGCAAATTCACTTAATGAGCAAATAGTTCAACTGCGTGAAGAGAATCAACAATTGAAAGATGAGGTGGCATCAACTCGTGCGGCAGTCCAGACGATATAGGAAATTACACAAGAAGAAACCCAGGAGCTAGGACAAACTTTTTCTGAAAAAGTAATTAATTATAAGTTTACGTGTAGAGATTGAAGCCCATGATAATGCACGGGGCCTCAAACTGCTGGACATCAGCGTGCAGATGTCAGTAAGCAGTGTCAAATCGTAGATAAAATTATCCTCATATCGGCTTGGGATTCCCGATTGGCAATTAACTTAGGAGCAACGACTTTGATAAAAGTGAAAGTGCTCCATTGGCCTTGAGATTGGATCACTGCAATTGTAGGTTTCCTGCAAAAATATTAAGCTAATTATCTTGAACTTAAATTATATTAAATATGTATACCCAATTGCGTATTAATAAAATTCTTTAATAGATAAACAAAATTGGCAGCCAAAAAGGAAAATACGGAGGCTATGCAAATATTTTAAATAGTTGACAATGTGATCTAACAAAGAAGAAACGTTAAAGTCTCCGGGGACCCTGTAAAGGGACAGAAGAAGAAAATCAAAGGTAAGCAGATAAGTCAAGGAGCGAAGATATTTGAATCATCCTCATCCTGGACATTCACATTGTTGTACCCTTGATAATGTCAGAGGCCGAATCAACTGTCTCGTGTTTGTCTTTCTCTTCAGTTGGCTCAACATAGCTTACGATTAGGCTACCTGTGCTAATGATGATAACGTTGTTTGTTAAAGTGGCCGATTTTTTACTCCTGGTGCATTGGACACTTCGATGAGGGTGTGACGTATCTTGAGTAACATCTCTGTGTGATCAAAACAACTCTCGAACAAAGTCCATTTAAACCGTGATGCCATATACATATATCGGAGACACAATGTACATATGTATGTTTATATGTATGTACATTTATTATACTAAAATGATTGTAAGAGGTACTTATTAGTCCTACTGCCTATTAAAAAATTTCCACCCATTCGTAATAGAAAATGCGCATTTCACATTGATACACTTAATTTTATTAAAGAAACGTAAATTGTTTCAATACATATATAGCTAAGCATAGCTAGACGGTTTCCAAATTGTTGACAAACTTATAAGTGTTTGTCAGTAATATAATTCAGGCTCAGTTTATAGACATAATTGAGGTCACATCAATATACATACATACATAAATAGAATACGATTTATATAGTGGTACATAATAGATACTAATACTGCATAGGAACGGGTTTCCATTACCACTGAATCTTCCTGATCTATAGTATACTGCACGAGCTCTTCTCCCTGAACGGATTAACCTTTGGGCTGGTAAAACCACTCAAAAGACAATCCTCCGTTTCGTTCTCCATCATATACTTCATCATCAGAGAGCAGGCCTCGGATACCTGGATACGAGGTAACCCCACTTCCCGTCTAAGCTGTTCATTAATTACTCGCTGCTGTTGTAAATTCGCAGCCATTATGTCCAAAACGGCAGTCTCGGCTAGACCTATGGTGAAGATGTGAGCAATAATCGGTGGTCAGCAAATAAAAGGAGCTGTTGTAATTGTTTTTTTTATCTCTGGGCTATTTTTAAATCTGAAAAATCAATAAATATGGTGATTACATACTCGTTTTCAGGGTTGATACATTAATGGTTACATATCGATATCGATAGCAAAGTTTTCTGGTAAAAATTACATGGTATTAACGTAAAATTTAAAAACAACATATTTGAATTTTATAGCTACAAAATTTTAAAATCGATCTAAATTAAAAGTTAATAAAAACGATTAACAATATGATATAGATATACAGTTGTGGCCACGAATTTATGACGTTTTATTTTTGCTTTCGTCAACACCTATCTAATTTTTAGCAGATTTTACAGAAACATATACCATTCGACGGGAAACTCAATTTACATTATTTCGTAGTTTAAAGAAAAAAGTACTTTAGTATAAATTAGTGGCGTTGAAAGGCCTCAGCTACATATAAGCATAAGACTTTAAAATTACATACAAAATTCAGCATTTCAAATGGCTCTAAAGCGAATTTTGGGGCTATGTTAAATATTTTTTCTAATGCAGTTTATCTTAGTTTTGCTAGATCTGCAATTTCTTCTACGACTTTATAAGTGTATATGTAATAATAAAGATTTTAGAAAAAAAGTCATAAATATTTGGCCATCTAAAGAAGTTTTTTTTTCCAACGACAGCTCCAGAAAAACGGCTAAACCTAAATTGAATTCATTTACGGTCATAATCTGAATATACAAAAGTTATTCACTTAGTTACTTGGGAGTCGGAAAAATCTCTTGTTTTTGAGAAATTTCAGAAAAGTATGTTCTTTGAGATACCAAAATTCACAACAAGATATTTTTTGTGATTCGAAAGTTACATTTTCTTTAAAACATTTTTAATACATACTATAAGGTCCAGATTAACATTTAAAAATGATTTACTTAAGCTTTCTTGCTCTATATAACAAATAATCGCAACATAATGTGAAGAAAATGTATTTTGTCAATATCTTGCCAAATTCAAAAGGTGAAACATTTTTTGTATTATACTTTTTATCGATTCTATTTTAAATTATGCAGATCCAACAACATTTAAAACCCATTAGGGCTAAAAGACTATCAAATGTGAATGTAAATTATGAGAAATTTGATCCTTAAGTTTGTCAAAGAATAATCAATAATAATATTTTGTATCTTAGTGAACGACTATCGTTTAAGATTAATCCAAGTTATATGTTTTAAAGAAAGTTCCAGAGAAAAAACAAACCATGCATTGGTCAACGTAATTTCTTTGACCATATAACAACTTTATTTGATTGCAAAAATAAATTATATGTATTATCTATACTATTTATAATAATAATATAATAATATAATTATATTATACATTAATATGTATTATGTGTATTTCTGTTTAAGTCAACATGCTAAAAATTTAATAAAAATAAAAACTTTGTTAGATAAAGACTGAGAACTTTAATGCCGATCCACTTACTCAGGCATTAAGTTGGCTGCAGGGTTGGTTTGCCCCTCCTGCTTCAGGTGCCCAGGCACCTGCCCCGGCTCTCCATTTGGCCGTCTGAATGCATTGGCCATTAGCAAAATATTCCTAGCAATGCGCTGTTGATCGATTCGTTTTTGGGCCGTATCTGTCCGTCTATCGGTATTCTCGGACATTCGTTGCCCAAGCGGCAAAGTAGCATCCTCCGATTGAATTGCATTGGATTGGGCACTACCGACTAGTTCGGGATTTGTCCAGATTTCTGTTCCAGGGGTCTCTTTGCCAGTGGTTGGTGATATGGCTGGACGAGCTGGTATTAAGGGCGAACGCACACAAACTCTGCGCTCAAAATCGAAAAGAAAATATTCCAAATTTAGTCTAAACTTTAGAAATTTTAATAACAAAAAAATATTTAAACTTTAACACGCTTTGTTGGTTTTTTTTTAACAATTTGAGTGTATTTTTATATATTTTTGTAGGAACAAACAAATTTATTTGCAAAATCTATATATCTAGTCACACTCTAAATAACTATACATTAACACATACTTTTGGTATGAGGTACATGTATATGTATAGTATGTTTTGTATGTATGTATGTATGTATAAAAATGATGATTGATCACGCCTTCCCATTCACTATATCCGCCTCATTTTGACTCGGCTCATTGTCCTCATTGTTCCCACTCGGTTTCGATCTAGAACGAGTTAGAGAAATGGTTGAGAACAATGAGCCCAGCCTAATAAGTATGAACGCCCTTAAACGCA